>NC_034409.1:3516862-3629425 GCF_002078875.1 Numida meleagris
TCTTCTCTTCTCTTTTTTTGTTTTTCTTTTTTTTTTCTTCTTTTTTTTCTTTTTATTTTCTTTTACATTAGGTTTCTGGGCTCCCTTGTAGCTCCCTTGTACACGTCCTGCCTTCACATGTTTAGCTCTGTTGTTTCATTTTGCTGCTGGGACTGTGGTTCGCAGCAGCAGCTCTGAATTGAAACATGAGCGTGCATTAATCCAAGCAATGAAATGTAAATGAGGTTTGTTTTACAGACAGCTGCAAGAGCTAGCTGCATGAAGGCTTTTTATATTTTCTGCTTTGTCAGGATGCCTGTATCTTGTTGCTGCCCTCATCTCCTGCTGACCAGGGCTGAACAAGGTTGAGATGTGAAGGGATGGGGAGATTCATTACTTAGCCTGAACTGTGCTGATTAACGAAGTGCTAGATAGCTCCACGTTGATACCATGTTTGCTGAGGTATCAATTTTACACTGAAAAAGGTAGGAAATTAACTCCAACAGGCCTTTTTCAGGTAAAGAGATGCAGTTGATGTTTTTTCACTCATTTGTGCTGGTAAATGTGAGGTTCATATGTGCCTTCTGATTCATCCTCCTCCTCCAGGAAATAGGGGGTCTTCATCTACTTCCCCCCACATCTCCCACACTGGGATTTCATTGCAGTTCTCCACTGAGAGGGATTAGGGATTTGGAGCAGCCTCCAGCCCCCATCCTGCACCAGGCAGCACGTGGCCGGGTGTGATACCCAGGGGCTGTTTGTTCGATGCCAGCACAGGGCAAATCTGAGCAGCTTACAGAAGCACTGCTCTCACCCCCTGACTGCACGGGGATGTCAGTATAATAGGAGAACGTGCTGTCCTTTCACTCTTGAGGGTGATAAATGGTTTGTGTGACCTTCTCAGCTTCTGCTTTTCACTTTCTCATTGTAAGCAGCCATGCTGATAACCCGACACTCTCAGTCAGCAAGTTTCCTGTGCATAACTAAAGCTCTTCACAGCTTAGAACGCTGGAGGGAAATTCCCTCCCTTCTTCCCAGCCATGGCTAATATTTTCTCTTGGGAGTTGTGTTAGCCATTGGACATCAACAATCTGCCAAGAATCCTTCTGAGGTAATGCTGAGAGGGGTCACCTGTTTGAAAAATACTTTCTGCCTAACGTCATCTTCCCACATGCACAAGTGAGCCTGCTGGGTAAGCTCAAGTATCTCGGACCTTTGTCACCGCCTAGAAGGGCACGTAGGATGTTAGTCAGTCTTCTTCTTCAGAGAAGCATCCCCCATTTCACAGTAGGAAAAATACTTTGAAAATTCCCCTGGGTACTGAGTTACAAAGAGGTGTAATGGTGTCAGTCACTCACCCATGTCTCTGTTATAGTACTGTAAAACCATAGAATCATGGAATCAGAATAATAGAATCAGAATCACAGAATGGCTTGGGTTGGAAAAGGCCTTAAAGATCATCTAGTTCCAACCTCAGTGCTGTGGGCAGGGTTGCCCCCCACCAGATCAGACTGCCCAGGGCCCCATCCAGCCTGGACTTGAACACCTCCAAGGATAGGGCATCCACAGCAAACCCCTTGTTACAAACCCCTTCTGCCAGGATAGGCTTTGCTTGTGTGACTGTGGGTTCCTACTATAAACTGTTGGTGGTGCTTTGAGGACAGTAGCTCTGAGTCATGCCTCATCCTCCTTGTCCCTGGATAATTTGTGGGTCATGTGGAGAGGAGCTTCCTTCCCTTGAGAAGATGTGCGTGGGCAGTGTCTGTCTCTAGGAAAGAAGAGAAATAAGCCCTTGCTTCCCCCTTTTGCTTTCCAGGAATCAGAAAAGAAATGAGTCTCTTTCTTGCATTCCTGTTTCAGATGTGGGGGCTCAGCAGCCCAAATCCTGGGGTAGCTGGGAAAATCCTCCCAGCAGCAGGTTAGCTTCAGGCACTAGAGTAACTCTGGGACACCCCCTATGAACATGACTAATACCCTCTGCCCAGCAAGAAACTTGCAACCATACGTTTCCCCCAACTCTGAGCGAGAAACCACTTAATGCAGATGCGGTAGTTTCCCTTTCACATACTTCAGCCCCTGCAAAGCTGTGTGGGTTCCCTCCCTTCTGCTCTTCTGTGGGGCTTTGATCTTCAAATCTCAGCATCTTCTGAACTGCACCTCCATCATACATGAGCTGATCCCTGTTCCAGGGAGCCTTAATTGTCATGGGGTGCATGGACCCCAAATCCTGGAGCTGTCCAGCAAGTGCTGCTGTCCAGGAACTGCCACTTCTTGCAGCCTCTCCAGATTTGAATGCTAAATATTAGCAGACATGCATGGGTTTAGTCACACTTAAGTGCTGCACAGTGTGTCCTACAGTGTTATTTTGCCCATTATCCAAGTTGAGTCATGCATAATTCAGGCAATATGGGTTTTGCGTGCTGTCTTGCCTGGACATCCAAGCTGTGAGTTTACCTTCATTTAATCTGCTCTTTCAGTGTTCTCATGTTCACATAAGGGAGAGAAAATATGTGTGGGTCTAGACATAATTCCTGAGCTCTTCCTGTGCACTGGAGGCAAGCTTTCTCTCCCAGTAGCTGGGTCTTTGGCACGTGATTTTCATTCATGCCATCTACCCCTTTCTTCTCTAAAAGCTCCTTTTTGACGGCCTTGTCTGTGGCCTTTACATCACTCATATTGCTGCTATATTTCCTCAAAATGGTGGAGCACAAATACTTTTCCATCTTCTTCCTCGCTAGTTCTCCCAAGAACACATCTGCCCTCCTCTCCCATACATGCCTTCCCTGAACTTTTGTCATTTACTTTTCTCATCACCTCTTTTCATTTAGATGAATTTAGTTGATACAAGCACTCAGGAAGGGTTTAGAAATAAATGTTGTGGAGTTAAACTTCTCCTCAACTTGAACTGGGCTTGTGCCAGAAAAACTAGGTCCCAGGTCTGCCTATGCTGGCCCACAACAAAGAGGAGTTGCCATGGTCTGCTTATACATAGATCTGAAAGTCTCACTCTGTGGGATTTCAGTCCCTGGGCACAGCCTGCCTTGTGATGGTCAGGAAACTGCTGAGTTCAGTGTTTTTCTCATGGTCTATTCCTCCCTTTTCAGGATGTAGTTTGACTATAGGTGTTGCCACTTCCAGAGTTCCTGAATTAGATGATTTGGCTGACAGCTGCCTTAAAATGGCCAGCCTGCTTTTGTTGGATCCTATTTTTTTTTTCTCTTGCTGTCTGCAACAAGAGGAACCCACTGGAGGCTTCTGGAATACAAGGATGGTTATCCCAGAAAATATCTCTAGTAGAGACCTCTGCTACCTTCAGTTTCAGGTGCATCTTTTTTTAGGTGGCCTAGTCAAATCATAATGGCATCTGAATTGGTGATTGAAGGAAGACTTTAATGGAATGCATCTACAAATTTTGCTCACCCACGACGGTCTAGAGTCTTTTGTGTTCAAGAAAAAGAGAAGGGAGGGTGACCCAAGGAACTAGTGTCTCTGGAAGATCCAGACGCTTAGAAGATTGAATAAAAAGAAAGAAGAAGGGAAAGCTGACCCAGAGCTGTCCTTTGTTGCTTCCACAAAGGGCTCAGGAACAGCAAGAAATAATGTCTTCATCACTGCTATTGGGAGGCATGCAATTGAGCTGAAGGACTTTGGGGAAGACTTGTTGTCATTTCCTTCTGCTGAATACCAAATCTACAGGGTTGCAATGGCAACTGAAAAGGCATTGGTGTGACCTCGAAGATCAGCCCATGTATTTCCCAACTAAAACACAGAAGCAAATTGCTTATGGTTTACCTGAAAGATGTCTCATAATAGAGACCTTGCTACCTCCTGAGGAAGCCTGTTCTAATACCCATTGCAGTTAGAGAAGCCTTCCTATCCATTGTACTGCCCTCACCAAATTGTTGTTGACTGTGGGTGTGGGATGGGGTTGACACTGCAGGGTGTGGTGGAAAAAATCACTGAATATGTGCTGAAGTCTCCACTACTTTGCATGTCCCAGTAGGGCAATTTGCCTTTTTATAGCACAGTATTGTAGCACTGCAGAAAGTGTAGCAGAATGACATTTTTTAGCCACAGAAAATGTCATTCATCATAGTTCCTTGAACTTTTTCTGGTAGAATGTGGCCAAAACAGTTGTTCCTAATGAGTGAATGATGAATACCGTAATTCACGTGGTATCCACCATGAATAATTCTTGCCTCACTGCAGGAATTTGCACTTAACCTCATTGAATTTCAAGGGTTTCTAATTTGGTTGATTGGTTGGTTTGTTTTTCCCCAGAATGTTTCACTGTTTTGTTCTGATAACTTTGAATAATAGTCCCTATACTTCTAGCTTAGGATACTCTGTGAATTTAATAAGGATGTAATCTCCTCCATCTTTTGAGCTACCAGTGAAGATTTTGAAAAGGACCTTGGACAGACTTTGTGGAAGCCCAGGGCTGTATTTTTCCACCCTGGTGTGGCCCATGGAAGGCAGCTCCCTGGGAACAATTTCTAGCACTTCCCAACACCTATCCTAATGTATTGCACCGTCCTCCTGGCTCTCAAACAACGTGAGGGGAGGCAGGATGCAAGGTCTTTGTGAAAAGAAGAGGTATGAAGTTTACTGCATGTCCCTTGCCCACAAGGTCTGTCACCAAGTCTTGAGGAAATCAGACTGGTCTGAGAAAATAGTGTCTTGACAAACACCTATCTCCTGTTACAGATGCTTGTAGACAGTTGGTCTCAGCAGTTGTTCTGGAGTGAAATGAAGTTTGTTCTAGTCTATAATTTCCAGGATTCATCTTTTCCTTCCAATCCTTTTTTTTCTTTTAAAGAGAGTGACTTTTCCCTTTTCTTTACCTGAGAGCATCGTCCTATACTGCTTAAGCTCCTCAACGTAACTTCTAGTGTTATTTTTAAACATCCCAGAAGATTCCCTAGGAGCCAGGCAAACTGAAGGTATCTGCTGCTTCTAGGTTCTTCCAGTTTTGTGGTCTCACCAATCAATAACCTCCCCTCTGCACTTTGCAGCAGATTAAAGTTCCTCCTGGTCATATTACGACGGTCAGTGCACGTAAGAAGGGATTTGCCATTGCCCCAGACCTGTTTAGTTTTATGATTTGGGCATTCTGATTTAGTCTCAGCATGCTCCATGTATTCTCTGAGGCTCTTATTTTTGAAGCTGACCTAGTTTCTGCTTTCTGTATGCCACCTCCTGAGGCTGAGGTCAATGAAGAATTTGAGATTCACCCTGCCTGTAATTATTCTTCTTTCCTTCACTTTGGGGCACTCTGTTCTTGTGATCTCATTATCATTTATTTAAAATTGAGATAGAAGTTAAGCACACAGGCTAACTTGTGTTCAGCTACAAGCAACCACAAATCTGAGTTGCAAAGCTCTTCCAAAGAAAACGCTTTCTAAAGAATAATGATTATTAATAAAGTCATTCGGTGAGAGAAAGAACAGTGCTTGCGACCTAAAAGAAAGAGGGAATTTGTATTATTTTCCCCCTTTCCTGTCTCATATAAAATATATTTTCAATTATATAACTGGAGTTGTCTGGAACTGCAACTTGTGGCACAGGAAAGCTGACTAACTCCTCTTTTATGTGTTAGAGTCATAGAATCGTGTAACCATTAAGGTTGGAAAGGACCTCTAAAATCATCTAGTCCAACTGTCAACTCATCTGACCATGTCCCTCAGTGTCACATCTGCCCTTTTCTTGAACACCTCCAGGGACGGTGATTCCTCCACCTCCCTGGGCGACCTGTTCCAATGCTCAACCACTCTTTCAGAGTTTTTCCTGCTATCCAACCTTTCAGTGCAGTGAGCATTAATCAACCTTTCAGCAATTGTCACAGCAGGCATATTTTGTGTTTGCAACGGGAAAAAATCCCAGCAGTAGGGGCAGCCAATGAAGTTAGGTCATGCAGGTAGGCACACATTGCCCAGGCATGCAGTGGAGTAAAGTAAAGTAAAATCTACACTAAGTAAATTGTTATAAGGAGATGGGCCAGGCAGCTGCCAGGAATGGCATACTCTATGTTGAATATTTATGGACGCTGGTGATAGGCTAAGAGTCCTTTCCAGGTCCATCTGCTGTGCTCGTTGGTTCACCCAGAAGCTCTCAATGCTTTGTGTTGGTCGTATCGAGGTAGGGAGGCTAAGGCAGAAGATTTAGGAGTTTGCAACTATAAAGTAGCTGCTTTTCAGAACAATGGAGTCAAGTCAAAGGAGAACCAGGTCTGATATTTCTCATAAAGCATTTCCCGTGTGTTTGCAATTCAGCAAACACCGTTGTGTTTTGCCAGCAAAACCCCTGTTACAGTTCATCTCTCGCTGACTTCTCTAGCTCAGTTCAAAGGTAAAGAACTTTTCTGCTTTGGGGTAAGGAGTCAAACTGCCGAGTTTGCTGGTCCCCAGCTTGAAACCGAGGTGCTGCGGTGTTGGTAACTGCTGTGTACAGGGAAGTGCTACACCACTTCCTACACACGATAGCACATATCTAGCACACACTGCAAACAACCCACTTCCTGCTCCAGGGCTGCTGACACTGAGCAGGGCAGCTTTGCTTCTCCTAAATGGATGACCGAAAAACCTCCCAGTCTTGCTTTCCTTCTTACAATGCAGGGTAGAGAAACCACACTTCCCGGGGAAAGCCCCTTCTGTGGTGCAATGTCAGCATCATGCAGAGCGTGCACAGGGCAGGATGTCCTCCTCTGTGCTGACATCCTCGGAGTGCCCTGAATGGGATGGAGTGAAATGCACTGTTGAAAATGGTCGCTTTTTTTGTTGTTTTTAAAGTAAAATCCAGTCACCCCCTGTTTGGTTGCTGATACAGATGGTCTGACAGCTTTCTAGTTGGGATGGTGGGATGGCTGGACTGCCAGGATGGCTTTTGTTAAAATCATAGGATATCCCAAGTTGGAAGGAAACCGTATGGATCATTGAGTCCAACTTCTGGTCATTGAGTCCAACTCCTGGACTGCTCAACAACATTGTCAGGAAACAAGACTGGAGTCCTTGTGTGTATTGCCTTGAGCATCACTGGGCAGGAGGCAGATAAGGTAACCTCCACATTGCCTTTCCTCCCGTTTTTATCAATGGTGATATCTAGCCTTATTGCCATAACGAAACCTAAAATACTAATTGCAGTGTTTGTAACTTGCATGGAAAATAGTCTACCTGGAGGTCAATTTGTAATTGATGGAGAAACCAGAAAGCTATCAGTTTTTATCTGCCATTTATAAATGTTCTTTACTTATCTCTGAGGACAAATTGTTCCTGCAGGCCAGTCTGTTTGGATGACTGAGAATAAACAACATGTAGCCTTTTAAAGGCTGCCTAGATTTGCTGCCGGAATGGATGCTGGATGACAATGTAATTCAGAGCATGAAGGAGCAGATTGAGAGTAAATAGTATTATTAAGTCCATTCCTCTGTTAGCTCTTCTGAATGTTAAAGTGGTTTCCAAGAGCAAAATAAAAGTTCAACATAGAGCGTGACACACGGAGAAAGAATCTTGTATGAACATAAGACTTCATATTACGAGCACTCACAAATAATATCCATATAGCTGTAGGGCACTAGTGATGTTCAGGAGAGATCAACTCTGTAATGGAATAAATCGGGCTGAGCAGTTGCCCTAGGTTACAATAAAGAGGGGTGTTACCTGTTTTAATCCTTGGTAGAATTATGTTTTGAAAGGTTTGTCTTAAATGGGTGGATTTTGATGACAAGTTTGTGCTACTGCCCCCAACATGTTTTCCCTGTAATGCCTCCATCCATGTCCCTGGGGAAGATTTAGGAGTCAGTATAAAAGCGGTACAGAAAGAACAAGTCACATTTGGTGTTGTGTTTCCTGTGGCATACCTCCCAGGATGCAGTTTGGGGGCTGATGGTAACAGCTCTGCATTTATCAGAAATCCACCTTACCACCAAGAAAACCGAACAGTATCAGGCAGTACATTCTGTGACGATTCCTGTGATTTAGGACTGCAGCTGTCTAAAAAACAAGAACCAAGCCATAGAAGCTGAGCTCTAAATCTGGTGTTTTCTGCCTTCTGACTTACCTGCATTTTCCTGTATTTTGGTCTTGTTCTCAGTAAGGTCTTCTCATAATGTCCGTACTCAAGCCCATTCGAGATTGGACTTGACATGCTGACTCCTTCCACCCTACCTCATTTGGGTGCTATATAGCACTCTGTAGCCACAGGTAATTTTATAATACAGACTTCTTGGCAAACGGATAAGGGTTGATGAATAAATAAATAAACAAAAAGAGGAGGGGAAAAAAAGAGATGTAGTTGGTAAGTTCAACGTCAGCCTCCTCTTTCATTGCTCCTGTGGGGTCAGCATCCGTACACTGAAACTACACTTCACGTCTTGCAAAGCCAAGGCAAGAAGAAAAATGATTATCATGGGAAGTCTCAGGTTGGAAGAGAGCTCTGGATGGTCCAAAGTTCTACTCACGGCAAGTCTGACATCAGTGACATCAATGGAGATCAAACTGCTCCAAGCCATTTCCATCACAGTCTTCACAGTGTCTACAAGTGTTGACATTGCACAATTCAGACAAGCCCATCATTTTGCCTCCAGTTCCTCCTCTGTGAGGCTGGGGAGCTTCTGATTAGTGTTTATCAGTCCCAAACACTGCTGGTGGCATTTGTTCTTCCTTTGCCCAGATGCAATACTCTATGCTCAAGCTGGTGAATCTATGTTTTACTACTGTGGTGACCCTGAGATCCAGAGAGGGCAACAAGATATGGTTCAACTCCAAAGGCTAAATATGCAGAAATACCTAAAACAATACCCACAAGTTAATTACCCAGAAGTCGAGGTGTTGGAACAGGCTGCTCAGGGAGGTGGTGAAGTCACCATCCCTGGAGGTTTTCAAGAAAGGGGTTGATGTGGCCCTGAGGAATGTGGTTAGTGGGCATGGTGGGGATGGGTTGATGATTGGACTGGATGATCTTAGTGGTCATTCTAACCTTAATGATTCTATGATTCTGTGATTACTGATCAAATCTGCCTCCTGGCAGCCAGTCTGGCTTTTAGATGCACCTCCTATAGCACAGCTTTGCTGACCTGGTTTCCTTTCTGGTGTCCGCGAACAATTCTGCTTTTCAAGAGCATAAATCCTCTCGTTAGACCCCTCTGGTGGGCTGGAAGGTGAATGCTGTTGCAGCCTGCCTAGACACAGGCTTCCTCCCACCCAAAGCTTCTCCAACCACATTAACTATTCTCTGCCCTTGCAAATATGCCCTATTGAGAGACAGGCCCTGGCACTCAGTCCTTGCTGTGGATTTTGTGTTCTAGGGAAGCAGCTTCATCTCAGAAAAGACATCAAAGAGCCAGCTGAGGTGAGGTCTGGTCTGACTGCCTGCAGGTTTATATACTTTCCTGCTGGGCTCGTATTTGGGGAAAATCTTCGTTCACCACTGAGGAATTTGCCTTCTGTTCTGGCTCATTTTCTCACCCTGCTCAAGTAAGACCTGCAGACCTGTCAGCCTTCGGTGTTCCCATTCCTCTCTCCTACTTGCAAAGATGGGTGCTGCCCATGTGTAACACTTTCAAGGCTGTGTCAATGCAGAAACCCACAAAACAAAGGAAATGCTGAGTTTAGCTCATTGCAGTTTGTGACTCACCATATCTTGTTGACATACTCTTGGAAATACCCATTTCAAAATTCCCCACTTGCCTATTATGGACACAAGTTTGTATTTATAGTAGACTTGTTCTGTGCATGCATAAACATTGAATTCTACATCCATGGAGTCGAAACACAGGGTTTTCTTATGCATCCTTTTGGCAATGGCTGCGTCCAGAGAGATGGTACCTCAAGCAGATACACAGGACAAAAAGGAAGCATTGCTGGTTGTCTTGGGATCTGCTCAGCCCTCTGAGCTGATCTATTAGGTTTGAAAGGGGAGTGTTACAAGGCAAGGCTGCATCACACGGGCAAAGTCAGCCGCGAGGAAGCATTAGCTGGCACTTGACTCACTCTGCTCATGGCCTAGCAGCAGGCCTAACTGAGAGCAGCAGCACGAGTCACTTGCACAAACAGCTCCTGACTTCACTTCCCAAGCACCTGAAATTTGCATCCACCCCATAGCTAGACCAGCATGAGCCCACCTGCGTGCTGGGTGATTTTCTGGTGCTAACAGCTATTTTGGACTCGAGTAACCTGCAGAGCAGTACTCTGAACTCAGCCAACCATGACAAGAGCTAAGAAAAATAAATCTCTACAGGCTTCTCAAACCACGTCAAACAATTAAATCTAGGAAGATGAAGATTGAACAGCGTAGATTCGTGAATCATTAATGTTGGAAAGACCACTAAGATCATCCAGTCCAACCATGAACCCATCCCCACCATGCCCACTAACTCCCTCAATGCCGTATCTCCACGTTTCTTGAATACCTCCATGAACAGTGATTCCCCTCCCCCCAGGCAGTCTGTTCCAGTGCTTGACCACTCTTTCTGAGAATAAATTTTTCCTAATATCCAACCTGAAGTTGCATGAAGTGCATCCTTCCCTCTTATTCCTTGCTACACAGATTATTTTCCTGTTTTGTTCTCAAGTCACATCCTTGTGACTGATGACACAGGAAAGATGCTGTGAATGCAACAGGTTCTCCTAGAGTGTTGCAAAACTTCCCATTTCCTGGTTCCTCTCAAATTCCTGTTGTATTGACATGCCAACATCATGAGAATTATTGAGGAGGGGCTGTTTGCATCAAGGTCTGTCCATAAGGAAACAACTTTGGCAAAGGGTAACTTTTGTATTTTTTATTATGCTTTGGCTAGGTAAGTAACACAAAATAGATGCTACATATATAAAGATGAGGCTCATCTCATGTAACCTTAAAGGTGTAAATCAGAGCTTGTCACCATTTTTCCTTGTAGCCATCAGAGAGAAATAAGCATTTTCATAGCACAATTCTTCACCTGCCTTGTATGACCTGGAGACATCCAAGGTCAGGCGGGACGGGGCTCTGAGCACTCTGATTGAGCTGTGGGTGTCCATGATCACTGCAGGGGAGTTGGGCAAGATGACCTTTAAGGATCCCTTCCAACTCAAATGATTGTGTGATTCTATGAGCTGTGCCTTGGAAATCTGCAGGCAATGATGAAGATTAACTCTTCAGCAGGACAAATCCTGTCCAGCAATCAACAGAGGCCTGGAAGCAAGCTGGGAGTATGTGTCATTTTGGCAGGGTGAACTGTTGTGATGGTTGTTGCAGTTGTTTGCCTCTCTTAGCTTGGCACTGAGGGCCAGTTTGTTGTGAATTAAATGTGACTGAGGAATGTTCCTTGTGAGGACTGAGCCCTGTCTGCTTTCTTCTTCCGCACATTGTGATGCAGCACAGAGCCTCCCTATCTGAGCTTTGTCTTCCTGCTAGTTCTCAGATTTTATTCTGGGCTCAAATTTTAAGCAGTAGTAGTTCATGCACCCTGTCCACTGTAAGTAAACCACCGTGCCCCAGGTGGGAATAGCAGGCAGTTTGCTCATGCTATGTTAAATGTAGATCCTACCTTAAACTTGGTAAGTGCATTGAATGAAGTCCTAAAACCAGCCTCCTTATGGCATTTTAGCACTTAATGCCCAGTGGTTTTATCAGCTTCCCATAACATAAGTGTTAAATAGGAATCAGTGGATGTGAGCTCCGTGCAAGATTTATGAATGAAGGATCTGTTTATTTAAAAGTCTGGATTTTGAGTAATGGCAAGAAAGTCACAAAAATGTAAAATGACAGAACACATAACTAAGATCAAGAACAAGATCCCGCTTGGCAGCTTCAGCATCTCCAAGGGTTTTTTTTCAGCTCACCGCTTCCATCTCTTAACAGAAGACGATGCTTGCACTGTAGCAGGATCTGCCACCCTCCTACCATGCAGCATTATCACATCCTTTGTGCCTAGAGGCAGAGAGCAATGAGCAACTAGAGTTGACGTCTTCAGAGGTGAAGTGAAGATCAGGACTGCCCACTGTGGACAGCTGGCTCTTCCTGCTGTGCCACATCCATGGAGTACACCAAGTCCAGCAGAGACAACCCCTGAGCAAGGGGACTGCTCTTTCTAATTAGTAACGAAGCTCTTCCTCTGGAGCGTGATCTGACATATTTCTGCCCACAACCAACAACCTAATTTCCATATGGAGTGAGCCAGCCACCAAACTGGAAATCTTGTTGACGCAACTGCTAATTATCCTTGGCATAATGAAGGCGCAGTAGCACTGTTTGTTTGTTGTACAGAGGGCCAAGCTGGGGCTCCCAGGAGATGGAAGCACAGTTCCCATGAGGAGGTGATTTTGCAGGATTACCAGAGGAACTGGGTGGCTGCAGTGATTGTGGGACATCATCATTCTCTCATGAGAGGAAAGGAGCGGATGGGGCCTCATCTATCCCCCAGGGGACTCTCAGCACCGTATCTGGAAATGTGCCCTCCTCTTGGATCTTTGAGGTATGTGGTGTCTATTTATTTGTTTATTTAGGGGCTTTGGGCTGTAGAAAAACCTGAAGATTCAAGATCAGGGAATCTGGCCATCTACTGCATTGCTACAGTTTCCCACATGTGTGTGTCAGGATGGAGAAGGGTAGGAGAAAATGATAGCTATGTCTACCACAGGATCACAGAGATATTAGTTGGAAACATCAGATGGAGGTCTCTAATTCAGCCTTGCGCTTGAATACTGTCAGCTCTAAACTGGCTTAGCCATGGTTTCATCCAGCTGAGCCTTGAGTCACCTCCGCATTTCATCATTAATCACTTCCCAACAACCTGTTCCAGTGCTGTAGTACCTTCCTAGAGGTAATATTTTCTATCCTGTTGTTCAGCCGGCACCTCCCAAGCCACAGTCTGTGGCAGCTGCCCCTTGTTGCAGTGTCTGGCTCTACCACAAGGAGTATGACATCATTAACTTTGCGGCTGCCTTTCCAAGTAGCTGCCCATCTGCCTCCCCTTTTGCACCTTCTTTCACCTTTCAGCTTCAAGCTTGAATCCCTCAGCCTCTCCTAAGAGGTGTGCCCCAGGCCTCTTGGTGCCATATCTCAGAGCAGCTTCAATCCAACCATGTGGCAACAGGATCTGGGAGTCCACCTACATGTTAAAATCTGGGCCCTAATATATAATGTCTTCCAGAAAGACAACTCAAAGGCTTAATAAACAGACTGTATTAATAAGTAAAGGATTATTTTGGCCTCTTATAAATACATCTGTATGAAACCGCAGCATGGTTTAGTTTCTGTAAGGATCAACCTGTTAATGAAACCAAAGCACAACTTTTCCCCGGATAAGCTCATGCCTTGCTGGAGGTGAGTGACCTGCTGCCCATGAAGGTGAGCAAAGCGTGGAGTGGGGAACAGAACCGTCTCCTAGCTGGCAGGGAAGTGAGGGCATTTGCTCCCTGAGGCTTGATAAACTTGACAGCTGCTGAATTTTAATCACCTTGACAGGCTGCAGTGAAGGCTATGGTGCAGTGAAGCTGCAGTGCTGGGAGGCTGAATGAGGCAAGCCCTCTGAGGGAGAAACAATGTGGAGAGATAGAAGAAAGGAGTTTCTGAGGCCCAGAAGATTATAGATCCCAGATCTGAATACTCTTCTCCTTTTGTGCTATTTTTTATGACCTGGACCATGCAAGGAGACAGCGTGAGGAAGGAGGGCCCCATGCCTGCTGACCCCAATGTGCCGTGGTCACTGTCAGGATTTCCCCATCGGTTCATTGTTTGCCTTTCTTAATGCAGCACCACGGAATCAGCAGGGGGACAGCCTTCCTCCCCCTGAGTCATGGGGCTGAGTTTCTTGAACTTTGAGCAAATCAGTTTTTTCCGTGGGGAATCCCATTGGGTCTGACGTAACTGAGATTGCTTCTGCAACCACTTCTAGTCTGCAAAAGGTATTAAGACACAGCTGTTCTCTGCTAGTTTTCGTATTACAGTGGAAGAACTGAGCTTCTTCCTGGGCACATGGGATGGAGCTGTCTTGAATCTCAGGAGACGTGTTCCCAGCGACGATGTCCTGCAGTGTTTTGGTGGATGTGGGCATTGTACACCAAAACCACACTCACCAAGAGGGTGGGTGAATTTATTGCACAAGATTTTAAGTGAAAGTCAGGTATCTGTAGTGGAGCTAATAGGTCAGGCTGCATTTTTTACACTTTTTGCATTTTTTACATTTTTTACATTTTTTTACTTTTTTTTTTTTTTTGCATTTTTTACATGTTTTACACTGAGTATAAACACTTAAATCCAAAACTATTTTACATAGTTTTACATTTGCCTAATTGTGGGTAATATGTACATCTCCCTGCAGATCTTTTTCTCCCTATTGACTCTAAACGTGATTTCCAAACACCTGAATTAGGATAGATCTCTCATGTGGAAATACTTTGAAGATGAATATCTCTTATTGTTTTATGTAAGATTGTTTTCACTTTTCCACGTGTTATAAAATAGATATAAGCATTCTTATTTTCCTTCCACATCAATATTGCAGTATTACTTTTGCTGTCTGTGTTTTACCTCTGCTCCGAGGCAAACAGCCTGCTTCTTTCTTGTTCCCATCTCTTCATCCAGCAACACCCAACTGATGAGCATCTGTAGCACGGGAGTTTGGTGACTGCTTAGCTCTCCCTTAACAGAACATGTGCTGCTGCGCAGGAATCAGAAAATGAAAACAACTGATAAAATTTTGGTCTCCAAAGCTGAACAAAACTGAAAGAGTGAAAGTAACCACAGGCAAACCTGGCAGCTCTCCACTGGTGAGTATTTGGTCTCTACTCCACTGGTGAGTATTTGTAGCAGACTGACTGGTGACAGAGACGAGACCCCACTGCCACTGCGTTGTACCTGCTGTGCATGCACACAGACCGTGGCACTCGGCCTGGTCAAGTTCATACACCTGAAGTAACCTCAAGTAATCCAAATTTGGGTAGCTCAGTGTACAAGCTTTTCCTGCTAAACTGTAATACATTAAAAATACTGCTTGATCCTTAACAGGGACATGTTTCTCTCCAAAATGTAGGAACAGCCCTAGGGAAATAGCTCAAGGTCAGTAGTTGATAAGTATGGCACTTGTTCTGGTGCTGGATTAGGCAATCTCTTATCTTTTGCAACCTAATCTCTCTGCCCACTTTTCCCCATAAGTGTGATACTTCTTGCATGGTCCTGGACAAGAGTTGTGTTGTTTGCATGACCTGTGCTGCTTAATGGAGATTCTACTTCATATCTGCTTTGAGACACTTCTGGGACACTGGTGAGGAAGAGAAGCCCAACTGTCTCTTCTGGGCACCTCAACCCTTTGAGGATCTCACCTGAGGCCCTCCTTTTTGCTGCCCTCTGAGGAGAACAGTCCAGAACAGCAGGTATCATATATGTGAGCCACATTTTATAGAATCATTAAGGTTGGAAATGACCACTAAGATCATCTAGTCCAGCCATCAATCCATCTCCCTTGCATTTTGTTTTCTTGTGCCCATTTGGCTTCTGCTGCTGTGATTTATTCCTTCCTTAAGATCTACACTGCCGCTCTGTGGCTCTTCATGGGGCCTCTTTCATGGGGATAGAAAAGTGAAAAGAAGACTTTGGTGGCATCTCTTCTGCAGGAGAAATAGTACCCTCCTCTGACTCTGCTGATTCCAAATCCTCTCCTTCCTGACCTGCAGTCACAAGAGGCATATTTCTCCTCATTTGGACTGCTACAGCAGCAATCTAACATCTGGTAGAAAGGAAACGGAGGTAAATGTGAGGAGAAAATTCTAGTGGAGATGCCAGGGTCGGGCTTGAACACACCTTCCTGTTTCTTTTCTACTACGGCACAGGAAAATTATTGGAAGTATGTCATGTACAAACATCTGAGCTCCCACATGACTTGGAGAAGACTGGAGGATTCAGTAGGATTTTTCCATATCTGAGCTTTAACAGAAGAAATGAAGGTTTGTCTTGCAGGGAAGACCACATGGGAGCTGGCCTGCAGTAGAGGGATCTTCAACATTGCTCACAGCTCCTCTCCATCCAGAAAGTGCACAGCTCCAGACATTGTGCAGCCTTTGCTTACACTGACTTGAAAGACAGAATGGTGCCAGCGATGAAGCATGAGAGCACAATTTTTATAAAAATCAATAGAATGAAAAAGCATGACCTAACAGTCTTTGGGAGTTGAGCATGGGATTCATGGCTTCTAATTATTTCCCCAGCTCATTCCTACAGTAGTCCTTGACTGCTGTCTATATTTTAGGCACAACACGTTTTATTTATATATATATATATATTCTGTATTTTTTTTCCAGATGAATTAAAACTATGGGCAAGAATGCCCACATAAGAATTTTACACTGGTCCACCCCTAAAGCTGATCTCGATTAGCTTTTGTTGACACCAACCACATGGGAAAACCTCTTGTCATCCAAGACTTGCTGCAAATTGGTCTGCGTGGGATTTCACCATCAGGCCTTCTGAAAACTTGAGCTGTATTTGCACAACATTTTTGATATCACACCTGGGTCCTAATTGCAGGACCCAGTACCTTAGCTGATACCTGATTTGCTTACTTCTTGTTTTGCTGTGGATATTTTAAGTAAGTCCTTTTTGAAGAAAACCCAAACCAAAAAAATGAAAAAAAGAACCAATGCAGTTTTGGTTCTTTATTTCTCTGTATGCAATGACTTCTTGTGAGCAGCAGAACTCTAATAACAGCGTGCCTCTTCACTGTGTTAAAAGCAGAAGCCCAATGACTACTGCTGGGGCACCAAGCTCAGCATCTTGCTATCCTTATTCAGAAACGTCCATCAAATGCTGTTCTCAACTTGAGTCCCGGAATCCCTATGCTCCATTATCTCAAGACTGCACCCTGCTCTGGATGTCCCTGCCTGAGGCTGCCCAAGTGGACCCAGAGGTTCTTTCCAACCTCAGCCATTCTGTGATTCTGTGAAGATATACTTCCAGTGGCTGTAACAGATTAGAATCCCTGACTTTTGTCTAATATGTTTCTGGTCCAGGTCTCAAACTCCAATACATCCTAGTTACAACAGGTGGTTATTGGTTATCATCATCGTTAACAATTTTTAATGCCATTTCCAACCCACTTGTAATGTAGGAGAACAGCATCTCTCCTACAGCTTTCCTTTGAGAGACCGTAGCAGTGAACTCTTCTCATTTCCTTGGAAATCAGAAGAGTGTATCTCGTCCAAACCCTTTATCCACTACTAATGGAAGAAACCCTGTCTCCACCAAGCCTCCTCTATGCACACTAGGATGCTGTTTGGACATGGGCTCAGCAGTGGTTGTAAAACAGCAGACAGAGAAGTTTGCAGTATTCTGTATGCTTACTCACTGGAAGGGACAATCTGGATATCAGCTATTTCATGAGCGTGGACTCTGGAGTTGATAAGCACCATATAGAAAAAGAGAGTGCCCGTGGTTCATGTGTTGGTGCAAACATAGGAGAGGACATGTCCAAGGAGATACAATTTGAAAATGGTCCTCCTATATCTAGAAAATAGGAGTAAATAAGGTATATATAGAATGACATTAACATGTGCTATTTCAAAACCATTGCAATTAGGCAAGGGAAAATGTGTACTCTGTCTATACTAACTATATTCTGGGAGACTGTAGAAGAGCAGCCCATGAACATCTGTGTGTACTCAGAGACAGGATGTACTGCCTAATGCCACCAAGGCTGTGTGCTGGGAATAGAAACTCAGCACCCCATGGGAAATGAGGAAGTAGAAAGAGAAATCTGCAGCTCGGCTGTCTGATTCTGATCTGTTTCTGACATGTGGGCCTCTCTAGCAAACCTGGGAGAAATCCTGAGGAAGCAGCAAATAGCAATTGTTGCCCCCATTTCTAGGAAGATGTGAGCAAATCTCCTCAGAATAGTAACAACAGAAATCCCTCTTTTCTTATGTCATTTTCCTTTGTTATTAAAAGGTGTAGATTTGTATTGGTGCAGGTGTGTATTGCAGCGGGGCTCTGAACATTTCTCAAGGGGGAAGAATGAACTGACTGTTCAGCTGCTGCTTTTGAGACACGGCTTCAAGGTAAGTCCTCTCCATTGACTTTCTCCATTGATTCCCATATTTGATGGGTTAATGGTTGGACTAGATGATCTCAGTGGTCTTTCCAACCTTAATGATTCTATGATTTTAAGACACTTCCTTAATCTTTGGAGTAAATACAGCAAACAAAGGATGTGCTGCAATTGCTGAGATCTAACCTTCCCCATAGGAGAAAACTAGATTTTGTGTGTGCACATACTTTTCAGAGCTTTAGCATTTTATATTACAGAGGGCAAGGGGAGAAGGAATGACTTGGAAAAGAAGTGTTAACACATAGAAGTAAAGATCTGGAGAACATGGGAGAGGTACTTAGAGGCAGCAGAGACTGGAGGAAGGTGGGAACTTGTCACCATGTGAACTTTTCTTTGAGAAAATCACAAAATTGGGTGGGGTCCAGTAAAAAAAAAAAACACTTTTGGCCACGTTCAGACAAAAACCTCAGAGAAGGAGCATCGTTCCCAACAGAGATAAGTCAGCCCACTCTGAACCAGCACTCAGAGAATCGTGGAATAGAATTGTAGAGTCATTTGAGTTGGAAGGGACCCTTAAAGGTCATCTGGTCCAAATCCCCTGAAGTGAACAGGGTCACCTACAGCTACATCAGGTTGCTCAGAGCCTCATCCAGCCTGACCTTGAGTGTCTCCAAGGACACTCTGATCCCCTGGATCCTATTGGAGAGGCAGCGCTCAGCTGTGTTAGTGATGTGTCACCTGTCTAGAAAAGGCACCAAAGCCTGTTGGGATACTCTGAAGTGGTGTTGCCTCTGCTGCTTACCTGCTGACCCAGAAAAATGTTGGACCTGATCTGGGATACTTTTGGGAAAGTAATTCCCAGAAGAAGCCTTGGGAACTGATGCATAAGATGACTAATGGTGAGCTGAAATGTTGAACTGCAGGAAAACATATTCCATTTGTCTTTGTAATTGTTCAACCTCATGATGACTGCCATCACATTATCATCATCACTGTATCATTTATTATTGCCGTTGCTAATTTGTTCTCAAAGAGGGGGGTTATCATCTGCTTCTTATGAATTTTCACGAGCTCCAAGGGTATTTTGTGCACTGGAATAAAAACAGCACAAACTGGGCTGAACAAGGCACATCTTTTTAGCTAAGCCACTCGGCTCCACTGGGACTGCAGCATAACATTAACATTATCTCAGAGATGCTGGACCAAGGCTGTATGAGATGCACTGAAGGTGCTGGGTAGCTGGAGCAGCCAGGCACTCCTTGATGCCTTATCTGGCAACATCGTTTATCTTTGAATCACTGATGGCCAATCACAGTGTGTATCAAGCAGTTGGGAGTAGACTTGGAGTTTGTACCCTATTTCATATGCAACTTCAGGAAAAGATATATGTAAGATGATATTTTGGCCCGCAAATAGAATTTGGCTTACAGCCACAGCAAAGACTTGGTTTGAGGTTAATCAGAAATGCCATAAAACACCTTCCATAATAAACCTGTAAGTTTCAGCTGGCAAGTCACCTGGAAAATTCACACCAAACTGAATAAAGGAGGGAGCTTTCTCTACCCATGACCTTGCAAAGGACCTCTGGAAAAACCCATTTTCAACACAGCTCCTGGCTCCACCCCTGGACAACCCAGCTCGAACTCCTGTTTGAGAAATCCAATAAAACAGAACTACGGCCAACTTTCCCTGCCTGGAGATCATATATAAGTCATCCCATGGTCACAACTTCAGACTGTAGCAGGGACATTTGAAAATCCTCTACAGTTTTGGGGCTGCAAGCAGCATCACGTGAATAAACTTATTTATGTGCCACTCTTTCACACGGTAGGTTGGTTTCTGTATATCTGAAATGAAATTATGTGTATGTATTAAGCTTGTGGAGAGGGTGGTGCAAAAAAAGGGAACTTTTCTGCCTGAGGTGGTTCAGCTCTCCAGAGCATGACAGTACCACCTCTGGTGGTTTATTCTTCTCAGTTTTCAGCTTGCTTCTCAGATTGTTCCTGATCCAGCACTAGTGAAGAGATAAAGGACCTGATGGTCGGTAACTGCCCACAGCAGGGGGAGCAGAATTGGATGATTTTTAAGGTTCCTTCCAACCCAAGCTATTCTGTGATTCTTTGATTCTATGGTTCTATGTCTTGTGTCATAGAAAGGATATCTCTATCTCAATATTCCAAATGCAATGGGAATTAATACATGAGGGTCAGGGAGAAGAATACAAAAAGGACAATGTACGAGGAGATTTTCTAAGCCAAGAGCAGTCCTCAGCTCAGACACCTCCCCAGACAAATGGGGGGGTTATGTTTTAGAGGCCATGATGCCTTTCTCTCCTGTGAATCCTTTCAGCTGCTTTTCCTACCATCCTGATTTCATATGCTAATTATTTGAAAATCGCTCATTTGAACATTTAGCAATGAAAATGGAAATATCACTGCTATCCCAAAGCCTGCAGTGCAGCTGAAAGAAGATAAAGCATCCTGCATCACAATAAAATTAGGAACAGTTTTCTCCAAACAGAAAGATCTTGCTGACTGCTGACAATCATGTCAACACCTGAGAAAGATGAAATAGAATCTATTTCTGGACCAGAAATAGAAATTCTTGTGTCCGCTCCTTTCACTGTACAGGAAAAAGAACCTGCAAAGCTGGGGATATGGATCAGCACCTCTATGGGTGCCCTGATGAGCCATCTGGGCTCCTCCAGCAGCAGAAGATACTTATGTTACCAGCTTGGCCAAAAGCTTTTCCAGTAGCAGTAGCGTTTGTTTTGCTGAGAAAACTAATCTGTGTGAGTTGATTAGAATTGGGATGGGTTTGGATCACACTTCAGAGGGGCTAAACTCCCACTGCTGCCTCCTCTAGGCATGTCTTATGAGGAGCGGCTAAGGGAACTGGGATTGCTCATTGTGGAGAAGAGGAGGCTCAGGGGAGACCTCATCACACTCTACAACTGCCTGAAAGGAGGTTGTAGTGATGTGGGGTTCAGCCTCTTCTCCCAGGTAACAGTGATAGGATGAGAGGTAATGACCTGAAGTTGCACCAGTGGAGGTCCAAGTTGGATATTCGGAAAAATTTCTTCTCAGGAAGAGTGGTGAGGCACTGGCACAGGCTGCCCAGGAAGGTGGTGGAGTCACCGTCCCTGGAGGTGTTCAAGGAAAGGGCAGATGTGGCACTGAAGGACGTGGTTAGTGGACATGGTGGGGATGGGTTGATGGTTGGACTGGATGAGCTTAGTGGTCATTTCCAACCTCAATGGTTCTGTGATTTTGTGATTCTAAAACCTATTTTAGAGTTCATCCTTATTCTGCTGTTGTTTTTCCAGTATCCGAGAGGCGGATTAATTGTTCCTTCCTTGATCTTTCAAAGTCCCCTTCTCTACCAGCCATGCCCCACAGGGACAAAAATGAGTCTAGGTTTGATGAGCTTTCTCTGAGCTTGGTGTCTGCCTACATTTGATCTCCAGGTGAGCAAGAGCTCGTCCCTCAAAGTCCTCCCTGCGATGCTGGTGCTGCTGCTGCAGATCTCACTGAGCTGCCTCTGGCTGGGACGTGGTGAGGTGGTGAAATCCTTTGAAAGTTCATGCCCTCAGTTTTTCTTCCGGGAAACTCCCCCAAATGAAGCCCTGGAGCCAGAGAACCCAGCCTGGATCTGCCAGCGTTACAATAATCAGTATTATTTTGCAACCCTCTATGACAGGAGCAGGCGTATTCCCGTGTACTCTGCTTACCTGTACCAACCTGGACCTGGCACAAGACCTAAAACATGGCTGGTGGAACCCCAGGTGAGTGTTCTCCTCATCTCCTTCTGGGAGCCCTGTGGGCTCTGTGGCTCTTCTCCTCATACTCTTCCCATTCTGTCCTCCTGTAAAGACCCCCCCTAAGTGACCTAGGCTTCAAACAGGATGTCTGTGCTCTTGTTTTCCCCAAGCCTGTAGAACAGTAGGGTGTTGAGAGATTGAACTAAAAGAGACATGAAAAACATAGAGCTGTTTGTGGAAATGGGGCTGAACGGGGCAATGGGCAGGGCTGGTGACAGTGTGATGAGATGTAGGTAATGAAGGTTGGATGTGATTAGTAAGGGCAGCAGGAACTGAGGAGATCCTTGGGCAGGTGTGGGATGTGGAGATGGAAGGAAATGGAACCAGATGTGTCACACTTGTGTCTCTCCAAAGTCACCTCTCAGACCTGGGAGAATGGAAAATACATCTCATGTATCCACCCACACTCCTGCTGCAGACTGGGTCTCAAAGGTCACATGCCAAATGAAGTGCTGTCACATTTTGAGCTTTATTTTATTTTAATCTCTTGTATTTGTCAAGGAGGGATAGCTTTATGATTTCTCTCTGATAAGTATGATTTCATTGCATTGAAATGGCAAAAAATGAGTGCTTGGCACTCAGAGACTTTTGTTCCAGGAAAACCTGCTCCACTGCTCCCATCCCCAGTACTAACACTTCTTCCTCTTTACCTGTCAAGCTGATGGGTCTGAGTTATCCCAAAACAATGGAAAAAGAATGGACGCTCTCAAAATATTACAACATCACTTCAGAGCAGCTTGGCAAGAGCCAGGCTATCCTTCGCGATTACAAGAACCTGACAGGTTTGAACCGCGGCCATTTGAACCCCAGTGGACATCACTCTGACTCCAGCAGCAGGGTGGCAACCTTCACCCTCACCAACATAGTGCCCCAGGACGAGAAACTCAACGGTGGTGCCTGGAACAACTACGAGCAGCAAACCATGATGAGGAGGACGGTGGCTTGTAAAACGACCTACGTCGTGGTGGGTGCTGTGCCTGGGAACAACTATATTGCCAAGGGCAGAGTGAATAAGCCCAGCCACCTCTGGTCGAGCGCTTGCTGTGAGGTGGACAACAACCACAGGGAGGCTTGGGGGGTCATTGCTGAGAACGACAGGAATGAGGTACAGCTCCTCACGCTGGGGGAGCTGGAGGAGGTGCTGACCCAGCTTTATGGGAGGGATCAGGTTTATCTGTTTGATAGCGACTGTCCCCGGGCATAAGCCCTGTCTCGCATCCTGTATATCCCATCATACCCACCAGCATTTGTCCTGCTTCCTTCTCTAGGGGTTTTCTAGTTGTTTCTCAGAGCCTCTTCTTTGAAAATAAAAGGAAGAAAGAGGCCAGTATGGCCTTTGGCTCATTCGCTTTCCTACTCTGCTGCCCACCCTTACAATGATCATTCTGGGATGAATCCCTGAAAGCTCTGGAGGGACAGTCTGAATACCAGTCCACGGGTAAGGAATCAGAGTTTGTCACTAAGACTAGAGACGTGTTGCTTTTTGTTCCTCCCATTTTCTCCATGCCCATATACAGATTGCAGTTCCTTACCCTCTTCATTTAACATTGCTGTTAACGTGCTGCTGACTTATCCATTGCCTCTTCGGGAAAGTTCCCAGGCAAGGTTGGCTCAGATAATACATGGATTATCCAGATTCCTCCTTGGAGATACTCAGAATCAATCTGGACACTGGACTGGACAACCTGCTCTAGCTGACCTGCCTGACACAGCCAAGGACAAAAGCAAAGGGCAAACAGAGAGAGGAAAGTGGAAAGGAGGAAGGCTAGTAAGCGTGGGAGGAACATCACAGCTCTGTTGAGCTCTGTAAATAAGTAAAATAAGAAGGAAGGAGATAACCTGCATCTAATCTCTAAGCTCCCTAACCCTGAGTTTACATGAAGGCCATGCTTACGTAAATTTACTACCACATATTTGTTTGCTTGGTTTTGGACCACGTACCTTGGGAGCAAGAGCTGAAGTATCAGGCAGGCAGGCTCAGGGATCAGATATACACCAGACCTTGACCAGATGAAGATAAATTTCTGTGATGCCCTAGTGGGATAACTTCATTCTCTGCTCTACTTCTGAACCTTTTCTGCAGATTTACATATGATTGATTTTTTTTCCATTGTAAAATGTATTCAGTGGGTATAAAAGTTCAATATGTGCCATGTAATTTTGTTCCTGAGTCGTTTATGATATAAATTATTTGCTTCAATGTTAGATCCTAGAGTCACCTTGCACGTAGATCAGAAGTTGCTTTCCATTGAAATTTCTACTCCTGGTAATGCCTTAGTTTGTAAGGCTTCTTTGCCAGAGGTGAGCTGTCCAAATCCAATCTAAAAATACCATGACACCAATGAAAGTGCTATCATCAGACTATCACTACTTTTTCCATTAACTTTCATTTACTAAGAAGACTGTGGTGCAAACTGCACGTACAATCTGTCTCACCTACTAAGGTAGCAGATTGATCCTGAATTTCTCAGCTCCAGAGCAGCCCAGCTCCAGTGCTATTGGGCTGGTTGTGACTCCAGAGCTGCCCCTCCCTGTGTCCACAGTCTTCTGGTATCTCTGCCGCACGCTCCGTTGCTCACTGCAGAACTGTTCCATTAGCTGTGCCACGTTCCCTTTCACACGGTTCATTAACCTGCCAGGTCTCATCACTCACCCAGGACCCACTTCTTTGGAGGCTGCACAGAAACAATGGGGTTTGGGTGTGGGTTCTGATACCTACATGCATGCGGCTGTGGCAGGATGGGGGCAGGACCTCAAGGTCATCTCCAGTGGCATCTGGGCACCTGAGCACTAGCAACCAGGTCCCACCCAAGTGGCATTGTGGACATCTGCTCCTGTCATCTCCAGTGCCATTCTGGGAGCAACGGTAGCACCAACACTTGCTCTGTGAGGAATGAGAATATTTCTAGAGGACAAAATTAGGGGCAGCACTCATATCCCCCTTTCTTTGGTAGACCCATGTGGACTCAGGTCTCCTGCCCTAACATTTCAAACTGTCAGGAGCTGTTTCACGCTGAGAGAGCCCATCAGCCCCCTCTGGAGTTTCTTATGGGGCCACCTCTGACTCTTTCACCCCACCTCCTCATGCCTGAAAACCACACTGATCCTCACTTCTCCAGCCACCCCCGCTTTCCAGTTTCTGCTGGAATCCCCCTGGCATTCCCCACTCCCCAGCCAGTCCTTGAGTCACCCCTCCACTGGCTCCCCACATCTCTCCCCAGGACCATCTCCCCCAGCAGTACCCAGAAGTGCCCTCCCCTCTCTGCAAGCACATGGAATGCATGGGAAGCTAAGGGAACAAATGAACTGGCTTGGAGGCTCTCTTCCAGCAGATATCGGGGATGCCTCACTCAGCAGTGAGCTGCCCCAGACCCAAGATCCTCAGCTCTAGGAGTGGCCTCCAGGCAGCTTTCATCTGTGGTTTACTCTGTTTTCAGCTGATCCTGGCTATGAATGCATGTAAAGGGACATGACAATGGAGAATAGGGACAGAACCCTTTGATGAGACCAGAGCTGCTCTGTGAGTAGTGCTTGTGTCACTGGTGGGGCGAGAAGCTTCTCTGTCCACTGAGAAGATGCAGTCACCTGGAGATGGGAAGGTAATTTTGCAGTTTGCTTTGCTCCGTGTCTGTCTGTCTGCAGGGAGAGCTCTGTGATTTGGGATTTTGGACCTGAAGGAAAAATGGTTTGCAGTGGGACCTGTAGGGGGATGCTGGGAGCAAAGATGTATTGCTCGTTGCATCACTGGGGTCAACTAACAGGCATGCAGCTCTGCCAGCAGCATCTTGCTCAGCATCAAAATACACATTGCATATCTCTGAGAAACCCCTCTGGCCAAAGGAGGACCAAGTGGTCCTTCTCAGACCTCTCTGCGTATGTGAATTAGCACTGTTATGCCACAGGCTAGCTGGGCTCTTGTCACAGTTTACAATCCCATGCCTTGGTTCCTCCCACGTCGAAAAAGATAAATGATGACTTTGCTCTTCGCAAGGATCTGCTAAGAGCCTCATGCAGGTCTGTGAAGGGCTCAGGTGCTGCTCTCCTGGTGGTTCTTCACTGCAGGAGATTTGTGGGTACAAATGACGTTTCTCACCCTACAGAAGCCTGGCTGGAACTGAGAGTTGTCTCTGCAAGGAACTATCCAAAAGTGTCCTACTTGGTTTTTAGCACATTGTGGACTGGTGGAGAATGTTTTCTTCTCACCTTTAGGAAGAGACAAACAGGAGGTACCAAGGCAAGGCAGGATGGGTTTCCCCTTGACACTCAGGGTCTCTGAGCATCTCCAAAGCAAGAAAGCAGAAATAGGGTCCTGTCCCTCATCACACAACTCTTTGCTCAGTCTCATAGGAGGTCTCACTGGGAATCTCCCATCTCCAGCTAAACATGGATCTACAAAACAGAAAATAATATGATTGCTATTAACTTAGTTTCTGTTTTTATCTTACTGGGAGCTACTAGAAGAGAGGAATGTTCAGTTTCCTAAAAAGCAAACATCTATATTTTCACATTATGCATTGTTGCAAGGTCATCAAGGAAGCTGGAAACATTAAGTCTTGAAAAACAATTCTCCATCTAAACATGAAATAATATTTTTCATCAGTTAAGAGAAAGAAGCAATGATCATTGATTTTTGCACTTCTACAGCATCTTCCATCTGATCTTTGATGTCTTTCTTGAGTCAAAGGGCTAAAACATAGTTGGCGATTCCTATGGCAAAATCTAGTGTTGGATAACCACAGATAGGTGAGAGACAATGGCCTTAAGTTGCACCAGGGGAGGTCCAGATTGGATATTAGGAAAATCTTCTTAAAAGGAGTGGTGAGGCATTGGAACAGGTTGCTCAGGGGGGTGGTGGAGTCACTGTCCCAGGAGGTGTTCAAGAAACGTGGAGATGTGGCACTGAGGAACGTGGGTTAGTGGGCATGGTGGAGATGGATCGATGGTTGGAATAGGTGGCCTTAGTGGTCTTCTCCAATCTTAATGATTCTATGTTTCTATAAACAGGAGTGCTCTGAGTATAAGCACTAAAGGCTTGAGATGGCTGAGAAGTCTGTTGAGAGCTAATGAAAGGAGGAGTGGCACAAACAAAATGGCTGAGTCCTTGAACCCTTGAACTGGGTTATAGAGGTAACAAAAGGGTAAGATCAGGAAGAGCAAAACATCTGACAAATCAGCCATGGAATGGGCTTGGAGGGAACCTTCAGCAAGAAGGAAAATCAAGAAGGAATTTTCTTTCTGGGGAATAAAGAGAAGAGGAAAATCACACACTGAAAGGTTTTATGCTGCATGATTTTGCACAACTCTGGGAGTATTTGTTGGGAATGTTTTTTTTTAAAAAAAGCATACCTTAATGATATTAGTGAGACTAATATATTCAGGTGTCCTGATACGAAGTAAAGTTTGCTAAGTATCATATTGGATTCTCTAAACTACTGATAATGCAAATTTGCACCCTATTTCTGGCAAATTGCGCAATGACACCTCTTTCAGCAATTATGTCACCTGAATCTAATTTTGTCCTGAGTAATCTGTTCACATTTTGTTAGTTCAGTAAATGAAGACTTGTTTTAACATATTGCTGTGTGCATAAATGGTAAATAATTATTAAATTCTGAGGCTCTGAGATCTCACACTGGGTGTTTGGAGCACTGGGCTGGGACTGAGACTGGTTTATGAAGTTTCCAATCCACAAAATGAAAACAGAATTACTTTCATTTTACTGTGCACTGTGTCCTAGAGCTGAAACAGATAGTAGAACAACTTTCAGTTTTACTATTTTCCTCATCTGCTGCACTAAAAGAGATATTTTTTGAGGATTGAGGGAGTTTCAGCAGTATAAAAACAATACAATTAAGAGGAGAGAGAAGCCTTTGGTTTTGAGCAAAGAGAGCTGGAAAACAGGACTACCCGTGCACAGGAAATTTTGTCATTTCAAAATGTGGTTTCAATCTGAATCAGAGCAAAACCCCAAAAGTTTCCGAATTCCCCTTGAAATGGAAATTCTGAGAGTTTGGGCCTGGAAATGCTGAAGCAGGGTGTTTCTGATACCTCCTCCTGCCCTAGACATGCTGAAAGAAAGTGACTTTCTCATCAGCTTGCGGCGGCGCTGCGACCTACTTCCCTGAGGACATGGAAGGCTTTCTGGGGACATCTGCAGTGACATCCACCCAGGAGCATCTCCAGGGGTCACCAGGCTCTGAGCATTACTCTGGCAGCCCTCATCCCAGATGGACTTTTTGGGCATTGCACAGCTGGTTTGCAACTCCAGTATGCAGCCAAGTGATTGAAGGAGTGATGTTAGGAAGGTGAGGGAAGATGTAGGCTGTTGGCAGGATAGAAGACTCAGCTTCAGGTCTTGCAAATGGATGAAACCATTTATGCAGAAGTGTTCTCAGACCCCTGTAGTGGTACTACTCTGCCCTGCAGCCACAGACTTCACCCTCCTCCCATATGGAGCTATCCATGCTTGGGGCAAAACCACTGTAGCTTCTCCAGCATAATATTTAGCATGGATATAAATGCTGCAGCTTTAAAAATAAAATCTATCTGGGAAATATCTTCCCTGAATGTCTTCTGCATAAAAATGAAAGGACAACATAGAGAATTAGCAACCTGGAAATGACTGATGGAGCTGGTGCTTGCTGGAGTCCTGAGTTCTTTGCTCATATGCTTTCATAGTCCCCAGATGAGCATATATTGGCCCTGCCAAACTTTTATTCCTATACAAAAAGTAAAAATGAATCTAGAAAGAGTGGGTAACTGAAATGTTATGAATGTAACTGAGAGGCGGACCTGTTCTGTTTCACTGCCTTCATGCACTCAGATTACATCTTCTAAGTTGTCTGAGATACAGACCATTTTTGGCTGCTGCACAGTACCTGTGCATAAGGTCCCCACCTCTTAGTTTTACATTTGTCACTGCAACCAAAAGAATTGTGCTCAAACTTGAACTTGAGAAATGATTTTGTCTTTGGGTGGTAGGAAATGCTTTCAGCAATGCCTTTAGAGAGGTGAGTGACACATTCTGAAAGTCTCAGTGACTTCTGGGGCTGGGACTCAGCTCACTGCTTGGGCATCTTAAAGTAGGCATCCATGTGTGGAGTAATTCTGCAGGATGGGCTGAGTTGCGCTGCTTGGCTTCCAGCTATCAGTGCAGGACCTCTGATGGATCCTGTGCTGTGGCATCCATCCCTGTGTGGATGTCTCTGACAACCCTGAGTGTATCAGATCCCAGCGTATTTCTGTGTTTAGGCAACCAGATCAAACTGGGGGTGTTTCCGCTGAGCCACTGTCTGAGCACCCTTTAGAGTCATAGAATCATTAAGGTTGGAAGAGACCTCTGAGATCATCTAGTAAAATCATAATCTATGTGAAGGCATGTGCAATGGCATAGTTCAATGTGCAAGATTACTTTTTGCTGCAGACTTCAGGAAAACCAAGTTTTCTGACACCTGAATCTATATATGAAATAGGAGTTTATGCATCTTCACCCATTGTGTGAGGGCTGGGGAGCTTCAGTGCCTCTAGGCTGTACAAATCTACTCATCGTTCACATTGTCTGTGTTGGAGTTATTGTTGTCAGAGATCCTCCTGTGCAGAACTTTTTAGTTTCCTCCTGCGTTTTAAAGGTTAGGTGTACTAGTACATCTGTGAGCTTTAGACAGGCCTGTAGAATAAACCTTCTTGTTTATATCATGTTCCTGATTTTTTTATACTTTTCATTAAAAGTAATAGAGAGAAGACAAAACAAGAGAGCAACCATGGCCAAATAACCAGGAGATCTTGAAGCTGCAGCCTCTGGCATAGTTTGCAATACCCTTCCTTCCCTTCCTTTATCACACTACATTATTCCTCCTCGTTATTATGTGCACTACAGCTGCCAGCAGAATAATGGAGAACAAATCTTGGATTTTTCAAAGTTTAGCTCACACAGAATTACAGAATCAGAGAATCATGGAGGCTGGTAGACGTAACAAGGAGGACAAGCTGCATTCAAACATCCAGAATAATTTATTGTTATAGTTTATTGATCATTCCGTGCTGAGAAAATCAAAGTTTACAAAATAAAAGTCTCAAACGCCACACCTCACGTAAAACAGATGAGTGGCCATGGAGAAAGCAGGACAATGACGGTCCCCATTTGGCCACAGCCTCCTTCAGAGGTGGAGTTTTGCTTCCAGGCTGCATCCTGTTGATTTCCATACCCTCTGTGCGTCGTGTTGAAGGATCGAGCCTCCAACACAAACATTTCCCCAGGGGGCCAACAAGCCCAACTAGGAGGTGAAGTGCAGGTGGTCTGAGACTTACAGCTTTCTGATAAAGTACATATACAGCTCCCGTGCTGGAGATCACCTGGGTTCTGACCCTATGTAGGCGTTAATAGCTAAGAAAATTGAATCCTATAATATTTCTCCAGTATGTATTGCTTACAGGTCTCGTACCAGCAGTGTGTCTCCCTCGACTGCCAAGAAACAAAGACAAAATATGGAGAGAGAGCCCATGAACCAACCTGGCTAGGGAAAGTAGAATAAGTCATCAGAGCAATGGCAGACATGACTTGTTATCTGCCTAACTGTCTAAAAATGTACATGCTAGAAGCAGGTAAAATATTAGCCTTCTCCAATCAACTGCTGTGAGTGGGACAAGTCATGCCAACCTAATTGCAGCGCTTAATGGAGTTATGTTAACAGTAGCTAATGTGCATTAAACAAATGAAGCGGAAGAGCTCAGTACCACTGCTTGCACACTTCAGAGCAGCTGGCAGGTTTGAAAACCTATCATCTATTGCATAAATACAGATTGCTGTTTCCTCCCATACAATATATCAGTGTGTAATAGACCATCATATAACCATCTTTATAAAGATGCATATTACAAATTAGCCCTGTTCCAACAGGAATAAAGAAAAGCTGTGGAAAGTATAAATATCAAAGCTGTGGAGTGAGAATAACTCAACAGGAATACAACTCAGTAAAGTAATGACACGCACTCTATTACAAAATAGAAAACTAAACTAACATGTCATGCCTACTGAATTACAAGGGATTAATCCTGTTTGTTTTTTGACATTCCATGTAAGCATCTACAGGTAATCTGGTTAATTTGGGCATCATCCGGAGTCAATGAAGAGAAATAAGTGCCTTTAGACACTGAGGGATTTGGTCTACATCTAGGTATACAAGTGTATATCTATATGTACAGCTATGTACACATAGATGTAGAGTTACATATGCATGTGTGTATATATGTAGTATATGTATATGTAGATATATAAGACATAAATAAATAACTACAGGCATACACATATAAATAGGCAATAGGGAGAGATGAACATGTTCCTCTAAGGGACTTGTTCCTTCCCACTATCTGTCTCAGATGTTGTTTACATTTTCTCAGATGAACTCTATCATATCGGGAATAATATATGTAAAGAGAGGCAGAAATCTATTCAAACCTCACAAATTCCCAATAATGTAAGTATATATCAAATATTGCATGTGCTGAAGTCATGCTTGAATCTGTCCTCGGATGCCTTTGCACTAGGCTTTTTATGCTTTGCAGGTATAAAAGGAACTGCCAAATTAATCTTGTGCCTTCTCTGAGCTGGAGCAATATTGGAATGGAATGGGATGGAATGGAATGAGATGGAATGGAAAGGAATAGAATGGAATAGAATAGCATAGGATAGCATAGCAAAGCATAGCATAGCCTGGGTGAAATCAGGCTTCCAGCATCTCTTTGTGGAGAAAGTGATGTGTGGTCTGTAGGGACAGTGCTACCATCTAATGTGCTTGGGTGAGCAGTACATTTGTCCACCTGGTCACTTATGTGAGGTTGCTGTTATGTCAGGAATACATTTTCCACACTGTAGAAGTGTTTCTGTGAAGCAGCTTCAGGCAGGGCTCTTTCCTCATCTCAGCGATGAGGTGCATTCCCTCCATCTGTCCTCTGCAGATGGAAAGTCACTCTCCTCCCCTAAGAATTAGGCTGTAGTATTTAATGCCTCCTTCTCACATTGGCTGTGAGTCTCCAGGCCTCCTGTTCATTTGGTCCTGCTGGTCTTGGAGTCACTGGTGCAATCTGGTTGTTCAGTAGCAAGGCATTGGTTCCACTAGCTTAAATCTCAATGCCACAGTTCCCTGAGAAGTCATCACCATGGGTGGGAAAGGCTTTACTACAGCTGGGAAGACTCAGGTTTTCTGTGGTCTCTTCTGTGCTTACTGGAAGAGCTGATAGAATTATAGAATCATAGAGTCATAGAATCATAGAATCATTTGGGTTGGAAGGGACTCTTAAAGATCATCTAGTCCAACTGCCCTGCAGTGAACAGGGACACCTCTAGCTACATCAGGTTGCTCAGATCCCCATCCAGCCTGACCTTGAATGTCTCCAGAGATGGGACATCCACCAGATCTTTGGGCAACCTGAGCAATCAGTCATCAATTTCTGCAGAAGACACCACTTAGGACCTCAGTTACTGCTTCATCTGGGATTGGTTATTTCAGCCCTTGTCCCACCAGAGGGTCAGGGAGATATAGATAATTATTGACAATTTTTCACATATCGTTTTCTCAGAAACCTCATAATGGCCCAGGCAATCTGTAGCACAGTAGGCCGTGTTCACTAAAACAAGTTTCAGAGCATTGTCTACACTTCCTATGGCTTTATCCTATCACAAACTGGCTAAAAGCACTGTTAAAAACACTGCTGATGGCTTCACAAAGTTCTTTCCTGTGTCAGGGGGGGTGGAACTAGATGATCTTTGAGGTCCCTTCCAACCCAAACTACTCTATGATTCTATTCTATGATTCCCTCCGCCTTGTAGAGAAAAGTCCCCATTCAGCAGAGAAGCAGAGCCCATTAGTAATTAGCAAAGAACAAGAGGAGAAACTGGAATGAGCATTCGCAAAGAAAGAGGAGAAAAGGAGAACTTCCAAGTGTGAAATAGGGACGCTTCAGATTACGTAGGCGGAGGAGCCTCTGAACGAGGACAAGTTACATCTCAGTGTAGTAATAGAAACAGAGAGGAGGCCAGACTAAAATAAGTCTGCAGTACAAAGTTGTCATGGCACGCCTGAGAAATCAGGGGGATGAAGGACAAAGAACTACGTGGTGGTGGTGGCAGATGCTCCATCAGACTTCCCACAGATCAGCCAGAGAGAAAAAGACTGATTGCGCAATCTATCTGAAACCAACACATTTGCATAATTAACCTTAATTTCCTCACAGGATTCATTTTCCACCCGTTATTTGAACTGTCATTCTCGGTTCCACAATGGCTGAGGCAAAGCAGTTTTATGCACACTTTTTGATTTCAGAAGATCCGATTCCTCCTTTTCTTGTACCAGTATTTAACAGCTGAACAAGACAACCTAAAATCCAGGGTCATTTATCCGATACCAGAGAAGGTATTCAGAAATCCAAGCAGCGCAATAATGAAGTGGTAGATCCGGTCTGAGAGCTCTTCCAGGGATGTTTTTAGATCTCACATTTTCCTGGTTCCTTCCCATTTACCGTCTCTGCTCGGTGAGTCACACAAAGACAGCAGAATGGAGAAGCAGAATGAAAAAGATGACTGTAAAAATACAAAATCAGCACAAAATCAGCACCTGGAGTTATCTGCAATGCTCCACAGGGATTACTGCAGTTACTCCAACTGGGAGAAACAGAAGAGCAGCTTATCCTGTCCCTATGCCCAGAGATAATAATTCCCCCGCATGGCCCCATCGCTTTGCTCCTGGGAGCAAGCAGGTCCAGCCAGAGAGGACCTGGGAAACAAGAGAGCAACCATGGCCAGGCCAAAATAACGAGGAGATCCTGGTGTTGCAGCCTCTGGCATAGTTAGCAACATCCTTCCTTCCCTTCCTTTATCGCACTACATTATTCCTCCTCATTATTATGTGCGCTACGGCTGCCAGCAGACTCCAGCTGGAATCAAGAGCCCTTGTACGAAGTCTTGAGCATATGCATGGTAAGAGCTGATTTCTATTTTAGCAGCTAATGATTGAATGGGAGTTGGGGAAGGGGGAGGAGAAAATCATTTCAGACTGATCTAAATGCATCGGTTTTAGCTGTGAGCAAATATTTTATTTTCCCGTCCTCTTTCAGCCCTTTGGAAATGTGTAAGAAACACATCATTTAAATATTTACATTTTCCTCCCTTTCTTCAGTGGAAGATATGCACTGAATTCACATGAAGTTTCAGAGGAAGAATTTGAAAATTACTTCATTTAAAAAACAGATTTTTGCGTGATTTGTTTTCTTTTACACCCCCTATATGCCTTTGAGAACCACTTCATAAAAAGCTGAAGTGCTTAAACAGTCTGTACTGTCTTTACTGACTTTTCACCTGGGCATGGATGTGACTTGCAGTACACTTATTAGCTCTTAGAACAGAGATGGATCTCTTTGATAGAAGAGCAAATTCAAAGGCAAAGTAACTGCTCAGAGGGGCTGAGGTGAAGTCTGAGCCCAATTAACAAAATGGCATACTTGTCAGTGGCCATATCAGTGATGAGGAAAAGGATGGATGAGTTGAACATACAAAGACAGAGAAAATCTTGATTTTATATTGATTTTCTCTTCTGGTGAAGAGACAGCTCATTCCAGCATCAAGGTAGTGATGAGGGCAAAGTCGGGTTAGGTGTGACAGGTCTGCCTCTGCACAGCACACTTAAAAATCATCATGTTTGTTTCCTGGCCATCGATAGACGTTGTCAGCCTGGACAGAAACACATCTGCTGATCTGATATGTGCCAGGGGTGGGCATGAGGTGGCTGTATCTTCCAGGGAATAGGATCCAGCTAAGATCACTATTTCACATGAGGCTGGGAAGGATGACTGTCAAAGTGCCAAGCAAGAATTTGGAAATGTGGCTTCAAAAAGGATCTCTTTTTCCCCAGAAATGGAAACCAGAGCTAGAAATCCACTGAATTTCTCCCTTATCCTGAAAAGGAAGTTCAGATCTCTCATACACCAGCATGAGGTATTGGAAGTTTTTTTACCTTCTAATAAGGAAGGTCTTTTAAGATTGGATAAATACTTTTGTGTTCATTGCTGAGGAAACAACAGAGAAAGGAGAGAATGTGCCTTATCTAGCACCACTAAAACCATTACGTCGTAACAAAGGGGAAAATATCATAAAACCGTAGAACCATAGGATCATTAAGTTTGAAAAAAAACACTAAGGTCATCCAGTCCAGCCGTCAATCCATCCCCACCACACCCACTAAACCATATCCCTCAATGCCATATCGACCCTTTTGTTGAACACCTCCATGGGTGGTGACTTCACCACCTCCTTGGGCAGCCTGTTCCTTTTGGGTAATACATTTTTGGTGCACTCACTGAAAAAAGTGATCTTGTTCAGGCTTGAGTGTGCTTTTGCAGGAAAATGAAATTATTGTTCTGTTGAATTAAAGGATTTAAAGGCCCACATGGCCCCTGTCATCATCCAGACATTTGTTTTCCATAATCCTAATTATAAAGCTTCAAATTTTATAATCTCTGACTTTTCAAGAGGTTGTATCCTGTTCTAGGACTGGCGTGTTGATGGATTATTTCCACTGTAGCAAGAAGTTCCTTCATCCTGATAGCATTAAGGGGAATTATGAATGGAAGGAAATGACCTGAAAGAGGAGTAAAGACCAAGAAACAATTTGTGACTACCATATTTGAAACACTATTAACTAGGTAGCACCGGGAAACAGCCAGATCTATAAAAAAGGAGTGACATTCTTGGTATAATGCTGAACCAGTGTGCCCAGTGAGTAAGGTGATTCGTTCCTATAGTCAGAGCAGCAGTGAGGCAAAGAGGTCATTCTGCAGGCAAAGGACCCTGTCCAAATGTCCCTGCTCCACTGCATGGCCATGTCTCTCACTGTCATTATGTAGATGCGGCCTCTGAGGTAATCATCTGGGCTCTGTTGTAGTCACTGGGAAGACATAAGTCTTTCTGTTGTATGATTCATCTAAAACTATTAATTGTGAGAAATGCTTCGATACTACTTTTGGAGTTTGAAGTGAGGCTAGATGGCCTCATCCGTCAGGAGCAAGGAGAAAAGATTAAAGCTTATTCTACTATTTTTGTCCATCTGCTCCCCAGTTCTTCTTCCTTTTTAGTATGAAAGCTCCCAAGAGCAAGTAGGATATAGCTGTGTCCTCCCCATGGGCATCATTTCCATCACTGTCAGAGTCCTGTGGTCACTGATCTCTCCATCCTGAACCCTGAGCAGGTTGTTTCTTAGGTTGTTCCTGTGTTGGCAGGGTGTGGACCCTCTGTGAACAGGTCATAACACTGCTGTGATGCCAAAGCAAAAATCTTACCTGCCTCAATAAGATGTGACAGCTGCTTGTTTATAGGGCTGCTGTCATTGGTACATGGCGTATCAAGGGGCATCCACTTGATTATTCCGTTCACATTCTTGCACGTGATGGTGCCAGATTCAGGAAGTTGCTTATTGTAGCCAGTCGGGCATTTGAAATGTAATACTTGCCCCACCGAATATTGCTGTTGTGCGCTTAGAGAGGTATGTGGGACAGTTTTGGGCATACCACAGAAACCTGGGAATTCACAAGGCAGCACATGGTTAGATTTGACCTACTGCTTCTGTTTTTCATAGAATCATAGAATCATTAAGGTTGGAAATGACTGCTAAGCTCATCCAGTCCAACCATCAACCCATCCCCACCATGCCCACAAAACCACGTCCCTCAGTGCCACATTTCCCCTTTTCTTCAACACCTCCAGGGATGGTGACTCCACTACCTCCCTGGGCAGCCTGTTCCAGTGCCTCACCACTCTTTCTGAGGATAAATTTTTCCTAATATCCAACCTGAACCTCCCCTGGTGCAATTTAAGGCCATTACCTCTCATCCTATCACTGTTACCTGGGAAGAAACAATGTGATTTGTATTCATACAAAATGCAGGCAAGTAAGATATACCAAGCTTTCCTACCTCGTGAACATCTAAAGAAATCATTTGCTTACGCATTTTCATTTGCTCAGACAAGCAGGTATTATAGCAAATGTATTCTCTCTGACTATCAAAATAATTAAAAATTGCTCGTTATCACTCCTATACTGCCTCCATGGAAATCAATGGGAGAAGTGTTACAGTACTGATTAGGCTCTAACTTACTTGAAATTTTTTCTTGCTTTGAGGGTGCTGAGCTCTGGGTTTCTCTTGCTGGCTCTGGTGTAGAATTTAACTTAGCTGTTTGGTTCCTTGAGAACGAAGGTTTCTCAGCTGTGAGAGAAGATACATTTACTGAATGACAGCAGGACAAAGAGCAGAGCTAAGCCTGAGCAATCAAGCTTTTACAGGCAGAACAGGCTTGCTGTAAGTTTTAATTTGCAAAGATAAGCACAGAAGATCATTTGTTACAGCAGTGCTCTGATACATCTTGCACTACTCTTTGGGAAAATGCCACAAGTGCCAAAAAAGTTGGTAATGGCTTACCAATACATACAAGTTCATCGTAGACCCAAGAAGCAGTCCCTGATATATTCTGACACCGAATTGTCAAGGAGTTCCCACTTCTTCTCTTGTAGCCACTGTCACATACATAACGCAGTTTGGTCTTCAGTGGATATGTTTCAGCAGCCACATCAGCAAATTCATTACTCGGAAGAGATGGACATTTTTCTGCAATCAATCAGAAAACCTGTGAATCAGAGCAGCCTGTGCATCCACCTTACTCACCGAAGGCTTCCAGTGTCTTTCTGACATTATCATCATTATCATTATCAATGCCAGATTGTGCTCAGTTAAGTATCTGGGTGTAATTCTGCTCCCAATAAGAGGGTTGAAGTTATAGAGGTTAGAAGAAAGGGTTTTGGAGGTATTCACCTGAGCTGGCCACGGGAAATTGAATTCAGCTTGTCAAGAAAATCATCTGGGTGAAACGCAGTTCAGGTTGTCAACCAGAGTGAGTTCTGCATTACCGCATTTATGTCTGGGATCCTATGGGGCTGTGGCATTGAAGTTAGGTGGGCAAAGGCTCCCCTGTGCAAATTTTCTTAGAAAGAGCTCTCCGAGTACAGAGCTCCTGGAGCTGCTTCTGTAACAGGACAGCACTCCTGTAGAAGAAACAGACCTCATGGGAGGTTTGGAAGTCACCCGAGTGCAGCCTGGGTGCATGACCATGAGGTGATGGTACCATGTATTGTGAACATCCAGGTCTGTCTGCAGGTCTATTTGGTTGGTCTGGAAGTAAACCCAGAGTCAGCTGAGTCAATGTGCAAACCCACCTTCTTCCTCCCCCTCTTCCTCCTAGCAAAGGACTGGTCCGTTGTTGGAGGGCTAAGGGATGAAACTGGATGGCATGAAAAGAATGTGAGAAGCTTTGACTCTTTGACTGGTTTGATTGATTTTACAAGCATAGATTTGTGCAAAGTGCAGAAGAATTCCTTGGGAATCTCCACTATGTAACATGAAACTTGCGTTTATCCACACTTATTAAAAGTTACTAAAACTTGCAGTCATCTACAAAAGGGGAGTAGGCTCAGTTCTATCTGGACACAACAACAAGCAGCTTACTGGGAAATAAGTTTACAAACCTATATATAACTTGTCCCCAGACAAGGATGTTAAGTGCTGTGTCATCAGCAAATTGCATCTAAATATACTTCTCAATCAGTTGGAATGAATTGAGATCATTTTCAGTGCACTTGAAAGTTGAGCTGCAGACCCAGAATATAATAAAGGCACTACTTAATGATTTTTTTAAGGTCTGAAGGCTGAGAAATTTGAAAATAAAATATACTGGCTGCACTGGGGCAGCCACTCTGTATCTTTGCGTTCATGATCTCTGACCCCTTAAGCTTATCCATAACAGTAGCAGCTATTATGAGTAAAATGTTTAATCACCGTCTTCACATTTTCTACAGCCATAATTAATGCAACCTTGGAACTAGCAAGAAAGACTGTGAAAGGGCCTTCAGTTCCTGATAGATGTTCATTTGGCATCTGCCCTTGACTTCCTGAAGTGCCTTCTCCTTGAAACAAAGCCATGCCAATGGCAAACCAGCCAGTGATCCCCAAGCCCAGTCCTGTAAAGCTCTTTTAGAGCCGCTCGTCATTTTCTCACTTCGATATTTTCTGCCCTTTTTGCTTTTCATTATCTTGCCACTTGGTAAAAGTCACAAAGTTCAAAGAAGGCCACAGTGAAGGGCACTGTGAATGGCTTAACAGCTAAGCCACACAAGGACTATTTTAATGGCCCCGTGTCTTTGTGTTATCAAAGAACTCACCTCACAAACTACATCAGACTGTGGCTTCAAGTGAAGCACACGGCATTCGAAATAGTTAACCACACGGTTTACCACAGACTGTCAAGGGTGATTAAAATTAAAGAGTTATCAGATGAGCAGCAAGTTGAGAGCACGTACTCTCACTTTCCCTATAAGCTAAAAGCATGTTTCCCTCAAGACTTCAAAAGCCTCTTTGAAGCAGACTGCAGATCTGAATCTCAACACAAGGTACCCAAACCTACAACTCTTTAGTCTCTTCTTAAGAAAAGCCACAGCATCTAACCTATTCATCATGAAGGGCAACTGTTGTTTCAGTCGATGATCAAATGAATTTAGGCTTCTTCTGAAGTTGCAGGCATCAGATGAGGATTGTGCATAAATGGTGCACAGGGGTGGCAGTGAGCAAAACCTGATTTCCAGTCGAGCTGTGCTCTTGGATCAACAGGTACAAGATTCAGCTGGATCTCATGCAGCACTCCTAGGATCTAGACTTTTCATTTCATCCACGTCACTCACGTTCTCACCTTTTCTCATCTAAGCCACTGACGTATCTTCTTTGGCTTTTACAACCACATTCCTGCTTCTGATCCAGAAAGAATTTAGAAAGATGACTCTCCTAGGCCTTACCTTGACCATTCTGGGCTTCTCTTTGCTCCTCTCTGTTGGCTTCCACTTCTTCACTGTCACACTGTATGTTTTGAATCATAGAATCATAGAACCATCGCAGTTGGAAAAGACCTCCAAGATTATCCAGTCCAAATGTTCACCTACTACCAATATAACCCCACTAAACCCTGTCCCTTAGTACCACATCTAAACGTTTCTTCTGCTCTCATTTTTGAGAGCCTTCTCCTTACCAACAATCATATCCTTTCAAAACCATTGGTCTTGTCATGTTTGACCTCCTCTCCCATTGTTTGATGCAGAATTGATCAGCTTTCAGGCTTACTATTATACCAGTCCTCACTCTGGGAGAAACATTGCATGAGTATGGTTGTGTCAAGACATCAGCTGCCATTATTCTTCTTCATTGTCTTTAGGTGTCCTATCTGCATTCAAAGGTGCTTTTCTTTAAGTGGTCTTTTACCTGTTTTTCAAGAATAAATATGTTCCCGACATGCTGATCACTATTACTTCTGTACTTTTAATGTCTTGTATTTGGATCCTGAATTTTCTGTGTCTGACCATTAGTGGCAACATGCCTAACCCAAATGAGCCCTAGCTATCATCCAGCACTCCAGCAGTTGTGGCAGTAGATGTGATGTTAATTCATGATAATGACAACATACCCAGCGAAGTCCATCTAAGATTGGAAACTACAGTTTGGCCACCAAACCCAAAAGAGCTTCCAGTGCTTTGACATTTAGAAGCTTCAGAGGCTCAAACTAATTTACATCTTCAGACTCTCTTGAAGGTATAGTAAGCATCTTCCAAAGCTGCAGAGGCTATAGGTGATTGCATATAGGTCTGCATATAGCATTAGGCATCCCAGGATAGTGTAGGAAAACTGTGCCGAGAAGGAGACAGGGTGAGATCTGGATTGTATTGCCTACACAAAACTCTACCATCATCCCAGAACCTCAGTCAGTCTTCGTGCCCAAGAAAACTGTATGGTTTGACCCTAAAAGACTCGAAATCCCTGCAGTGAGTCAGCAGATGGGAAAAAAGCTAGGGAACTAGGGAATAGCAGTGCAGATCTATTCCGTGACTACATTTCTGACTTTTTGAATTTTTCACCTAGGTGGCAATTAATGTTAATTTCTTTGTGTTCTTGTGATAAGAAAATATAGATCTTATACAAGGCCAGCACACCCAGGAGACGTCTGCCTCAAAGCCTCTGGTGGCCCAGTTTTCCACAGCCCAGCTTTCCTCTGACTTCTACATAATTCTACAGCAGCTCTGGGGCTACATTACTGCCAATAATCAGTTTAAAAACCACTAAGCTACTAAGATCCCATGACACTAGTAATAGTGGTCTTTGTTTCAGTGTCCTCGCATCACCTTCAGATCTCCTCTTGAGATTTTGACTCCTGACTTTCCTTCAGCAAACCCTTCACATCTCCATCTCCAAAGTTGCTGTTTACACTTATTTCCTTCTACTTCAATCGTGATATTCACTATCCTCTCTTTCCTTCACTTGTAAGCTTCATCACCCCTCACCATTTTAATCTCCCCACCAAAACTGCCATATGACTTAGAGGTACTATCTAACTGTTTTATTCCTAATTTCTCTCCATATCAATAGATTAAGGGTAGATGTGGCACTGAGGGACATGGTTTAGTGGGCATGGTGGTGATGTGGTGATGGTTGGATTAGATGATCTTAGTGGTCTCTACACCAAACTTAATGATTCTATGATTCTATGATTCTATGATTTTTGGTGCCTACAGCATTCCTGGAAATTTCGGAACTGTTTTTGAACACTATCATATAGTGAATGGAGACTTATAAATTCAGATGATCAATATCTGTGAAATGTAAAATGCAGAACATGGCATCTTTTGGTGTGCTCCCCAGATTTAAGTTTGTTAACTCTTCCAAGGCCTGCAAGCCACTGCTTGTCATCTCTGCCATAAGATAAGTGGATTCCTGCTATTCCTACTTAAGGAAAGATCCCCCAATGCCATTTCAGGTATCTTAAGGCATCTGGGACACCCACATGAGCTCTCAGATATTATACAGGAGCTACTGGAGGCCAGTGCTAGGCAGAATTCCTTGATGTGTCTGTGTTTTGGCATACAAGCCATGCCACATCTTTTGTAAGTTTATCACCATGTGCTAGATTAAGCTTAACTGCCGTTGGTGACTGATGCATACCTAACAATTAAATCACTGTAATTCAGTAATTAAGCAAGGAACATATGCATCAGGGTGAGACTGGGTCCTTAACCAGAAATTAACCACCTAAAGCTAAATCTGTTTTTTCTTACATCCAATCTAAATCTCCCCTATGTAGGCTCAGAGGAAAGAAAACCATTAGCTAAACCACATATCAATTCCTTTAGTGCTTGTATTTCTTCCCTGAGATTTCCCAATTAAATATGTTATTGACCCAACTACTACTATTTGACCCAACTACCAACCCTACTTTGCTCACAGTAGATGTGCAGTATTATCTTTGAAGTTCACCTGTGTTTTTCTCTTCCAAGTCTGAGCTGGCAAAGTGGTGTTAGATAAGGCATCAGAACAGCACCTTCCGTCCCAAATAAGTGAATGGGGAAATTCCTAGCAGGTATTTTTAGTGATTAGGTGAACACAGGCAATGAGTCACGCCATGGCAACCTAAACTCAGAATTTCCTCTGTCACGTGACTTTGTGTCACCGGCACTGACATTATTCTGATGTAGAGTTAAAACAGCAAGCTGCAGACATAGGACATTTTTCCCCCAAATACAAAGGCGATAGGAAGGGATCAGTAGGAAACTGGCTGTTTGAAGATCTGGCCAGGAGCAGGGGATGAAACCAGGCAGCTCGCACACTTACCAGTTCAGAGATGAAGAGAGCCTTTCCCTAGAGATGCCCAGAAATCAAACCATGTCAAAATGAAGAGATTTCCCCAGCTGTTCCTGAAAAGCTAATTCAGCCCAAGGGGTTCATGCTGTCTGAAACTCTGTGCTCTCTAAATAGAGCATACCTCATGAAGACGAAACTGATACGGGTGAACAGGAGGAATTGATACCAGCAACTGGACTGAAATGGTAATGAACTTTTTCTAACTTCAAAACTTTTTCCCAAAGGGTCCAATAACAAGGTAGCTGTAGCTCTGCCTGCTTCTTTGCCATCTGATTAATGTCAACCAAGTCTATGTGGATTTGTAAGCTGGCAATAGATGGAAGCTGTGGTGCTGAGCTGCAGACCTGATGTTCACAATAATTTGCCTGTGAGATTTTGGTTGTCTTTACTGTAGGTTAAACACAGATTATTTTATGAATTCATCTTGGTATGTAATGACTCTGCAGTTTAAGTGTCAGAAATGCACTGTAGATGAAATTGCCAGGCACAAGTTTGCATATAAACAGCAATGGGAAAGACACCAACCCTACAGGGCAGGAGATGGGCTTCAATATTCCTATTTTATTCAAAGGATCAGGGAATTGAGTGTCTGCCGAGTGTGTTATTCTAGAACTTGTTTCTATTGAAAAGGCACCATAAAATATGTTGGACTATGAGTTGGGGGCAGGCTGAGAGAGCTGGGACTGTTCAGCCTGGAGAAGAGAAGGCTGCAGGGAGACCTGAGAGCAGCCTCTCTGAAGGGGGCTGTAAGAGGAAAGGGGACAGGCTCATTAGGAGAATCTGTTGTGTTAGGACAAGGGGAAATGGTTTCAAATTAAAGAGGGGAGATTAAAATTAGGAAGAAGTTTTTACAAGATAAGGAAAAAGTGTTTTACGATAAGGGTGGTGAGGCACTGGAACAGGAAGCCCAGAGAGGTGTGGTTGCCCCATCCCTGGAGACATTCAAGGCCAGGCTGGACAGGGCTCTGAGCAACCTGATCTAGCTGTGGATGTCCATGTTCAGTGCAGAGGAGCTGGACTAAATGACCTTTAAGGGTCCCTTCCAACTCAAACGATTCTATCATTCCTTAATGATTCCACGATTCAGTGATCTGTCTCCCCTCTTCCATAAACACATCTATCCCCATTAAAATAGACTCATGCCTTTTTTAAAGCATAAACTAATGAGTGTCACCCAGCAGACAAATAGCAGATATTTCAAATCCCTCTGTAGTCACTAGAAAGGGACTTGCAGGACATGACTCATCACACTCTTATCTGCAATCTGGTAGATTAACTGTACCTTAAAAGTATTTCTTTATCTCCTCTGGCTAGGAAGGGGGTCTACTCATCCATCTTGATGGAGACATGCAGATGGCTGAAGTTAAGGAAGATGAAATCTCACACCTGGTAGGGGATGGGCAGGGGACTTGCACTGCAAATGTGGAATTGAAAGAGGGAATGTTAGGAAAGGGGGGGAGTGTTTCATAAGGAAGGGAATGGTAGGTAAACTAGCTCAAACACAGCTCACTGAATAGGAGGTGTAAGAAGTGGAGAATGGGAAATATTTTTCTCATTCTGTTCTTTTTTTTTTTTCTCTGTGTTCATAGCCTTCCTGATTCTGTGGTGAAGTCACAGAGTTCAATATCTTTAGAGGAAAACCCTGTATACAAAATGATAGGAGAACATAGTGTCTGATTTTGAAAATATTGTATGTGAAAGCCTTGTTTTGGTATGTGACATTTGGTTTTTAAATTGATTTAGCTAATTTTTTGCTTAAATCTGTGGTTTCAGTAACACTTGGCTCTTACGTATTTCCATATTAATGGAAGAACACATTACTGAGAAGGGAATTTGACTTTTTAAGCAATGACAGACATTCAGACTCCTTTGACTGGAACTTCCTCAGCCTTTTCTTTTTTTGGGTTGGGAGGGCTACGGAGAATGTCCTCTCTGAAAATAATTGAACTGGATGATCAGCAAGTGTCCCAGTCTTGGACAACACTGACAAAAGGCCTGGTGGGAATCCTGACTTTTGGAATTTAGGACTCATCTCATTTGACTCATGACCTTAGCACAGAACTGGTCATTGAAGTCTTTGCTAGAGCTCTCAAGAGTGAGATGGAAATTATTTGTCAGCATTGATCACTTCTTCTGACCTCGTGATGCATGGAACATTTTGCCAACTCAATAAAGATATACGTCCTTTTTCTGAGTGTTTGCACTTTAAAAAGGGAGAACGTCAAAAAAAAAAAAAAGCAGCAGATGACAGAGTTCTGGGATGAGGAATGGGGATTTGAGCAAAGAAAGTCATGAGAGGACTTTGGAAATGTGATTTTGGAGAAGCATTGGAGGAGATGGAAAGAAGAGTAAGTAAACCAGGTTAGGAAATTGTTCCAGGATTCGATATAACGGTCAGAAGATGGAAAATATAGGTAGTTAACATCCAAAAGCTTGGATTTGAAGATGCAGTTGATGTAACAGGAGAGACAAAGGTACTCAGCTGGACATCAGTAAATAAAACAGTGGTGCCAAAATCATGATACTATAGGGAGCAAGTGATGCTATAGTGAGCAAAGTCAAAGGTAGTTTCTTTCCAGCAGTAGCTTAAGAGTGGACTTTTTACCATGATAAAAGGTAATCATAGAATCATACAGAATCATGGCATCATTTAGGTCGTAAAAGACCCTTAAGATCAAACTGGAAGTGAAGGACATACAGGGACATATGTCAGAAGATTTCTCTATCTCAGAAGTAGACACTGCAGGCTTTCTCTCCACAATATTGTTTTTTCCTTAGCAAGATCCCAATTTTAACAATTAAAAAATTTGTTTTAGATTGTAACACTATGGTGGGCACTTTGCTGCTAAGGATCACTATAACTGGAGGTTCTATGAGCGTATTTGCTCTCTATTTGACCTTAGAAGAAGCACTTGTATGTGGTTGACAACTCTAATTTATTCTGCGTTGCATTTCAAATCCATGGAAGCAAGCGCTAATATGCAAGTATAATGGGAAAGAAATTCCTCTCATTTAAATGACTGAGATCTGGTACCCATCTTGTGTGAATGAAATTCAGTTGAATGAAATTCTTCCTTTTGTGAGGTTTAATCCCTTCCAGGTTTGACTTGCAAATATATTCAGTGTATTCCTGTAAAATGAATACCAAGATGGAAAGGTCGCAGGAGCGCTGTCCAGCTTTTATCTTTATTTGACCCTCACCTAGCATAGGTCTTGTCCATGCCTACAGCTCCTAGGCAATGCTGCTGTGCAGAGTAAATGAGGTAAAAGTGATGTCCTTCAGGAGAAAATCTAAACTTCTCTTTTCTTCTTCAGCACTAAGGCGTAGTTTAAATTAGCGATCCTTCGTTTCCCCCTGTAAATATCAGAGAACTTTGCCCTCTGCAAAGCACTTTGAGACGCATCACTGAAACTGTTCTTTAAAATAATAGATTTTATTTTCTTTTTCCCCTAATGGTATTTATTCCCAATAGTTCTTTTTTTTTTTTTTAACAGAAACTCTTGCAAACAGCAACTATGGCAAGATCTGTTCACTGAACTGAACTTGCCGTATTGGGAAGAGCTGAAAAGAATAAGGCAAAATAATATGAATAGCATTGTGTGTGTTGGGATTAGAAAGACATGGCTGTTTTTTGACCACTTTGACCTCGCTTCTTTCCTTCTTCTTTGCTTATGTCTGTTTCCAGGTCTCCTTGTTGAACACCACAAGGAATAAACACTCTCCTTGTTGAACCCCATAAGGAGTAAATGCAGCAGGTCTTGCAACCGCAGTACTTTAGGCATCTATATGATAAAAAGAAGTCCTAAGCTGGTACAAAGGGCAGTGTTTCTCCCCTTTTGTGTTATTTGCAGGGATAAATTTATATAGATATAAATTACTATGTATGAGGACTGGGAGAGACATTCAAAATAAATTCAGGGAGCTGAGGGAAGAGAAGCTTAGAGGTACAGCGAAGAATGCAACGCTATGCATTTATTTATTCATCAAAGAACTAGATCATGTAAAATTGCATGAAATGCAACTACTTAACACCTCACCATTTTTTTCCAAAACCCAGAAAGATTTCTGATAAACGAGTCTTGTCAGCAAGAACTCTCACAATGTCTCCTGGGCACAGTAATACAGAAAGCAAGATACAGGGAACTGACTCATCCCAGAAGCGATCCCAGCCATTTACATATCTCTGGCTGAAAGTCTCGCTGCGATGCTCTCACATGCGGCACTCAAACAGCTGCCGTGGGCAGTGGTACTTCGTGTGGCAAACAAAATACCCCACAAAGGAAAAGGTTCAGCCTTTACAGGCAAAATTACTTAACCAGAATGAAATAGGCTGAGGGTAGAATGTTTGTCAAAGTACTTTTGCGTTAATGGGTAGAGCTGTTTGGTTATAAGCATCCCAACCTTTCCCTGAGATGCCCTGACCTTAGTAAAAGATGTAGCCCTGCTGGAGATGATCCATTAGCAGTTAAAATATCAGTTTATCCAAGACCCTACATTAGGCTGTGTCTGCTCACACCTCTGAACCTAGGCATCACCAGCAGATACAAAAGGAAATTCCACATTTATCCTGAGAATTTAAGTTTCATCCTCCTGAATAAGGCAGTTTAAAAGCAAACACTCTGATATGTCACCAGACCATTTCTTAGTGCACTCAGCTGCCACAGTAAATAAGCCAAATATAAACAGTTTTATAATGTATACATGTATAAAACTGTGCTGAATGAATTAGCTGCCTCTATTTATATTTTATAGGCACTGCTGTTTGGGAGTTGTGGCTGAAAGGATATTTGGTATCTTTAGTACCTATAGCAAACTTGGATGGCACATTTTAGCTAATAGCAGGGCTACAATTTTACCTACAGAAGCAATGACATTTCAGTGTCTATTTTTATATTTCCCAACGTTACGTACAAAATGGAAAAACAAATTCAAAAGCTACCTGAGAAGCCCAAGGTTGCTTTGATCTGCCCACTGTTCCAGTGATGGTTTGGAGGATACACACATTTCTCAGACAAAAAATATCCTGTGCTGCTCTGCACCGTCTCTGACTGATGGTTTGTGGGCACAAAACCCATTCCTCTCATTTTCGTAGAATAAAAATTCCTTAAGTGCTTAACATCTTTCCTTACCTGAAAGGAGTCAGGATGTTGCGAACATCCTCCAGCAGCCACCACAAAAACGCAAATCATATTTTCCTTCCCCAAAAAGCAGAAATAGTCATTTACCTGCCCTTGTTCCCATGATGGATCCAAGCAAGAGCCACATCAAAAGGCACTTGAGCTCCATGGGACTTGTTTACATCTTTTCTCCGTAACGCCGAGGATGGTGAAGATTCAGAGAAGCGATGGGTTGGTGTTGGCTGACCCTACAAGCTACCTACTGCATGGTTAGCCCTAGAACTACCCTGTGTGCACAGCAAGGACTCTGTGGTCAGCAAATGGTTGTTTCACTGACTGGCTCCGCAAGAAAGATTAAAAGCTGCTCTCTCTTCAGGTATTAGTAGCTTTTATCCAGGAAATCAAGCTTAATGCTCAGCGTCGCAGTGCGTGCCGTTGTGTGGAGGAAGTGGTTTGACACATCAGAGCTACTGACTCCAGAGCTGTTCCTGCAGCTGAGGGCAGTAGAAGGGGCAAAATATTAGCAGGTTCGTGCAGCCACTCAACTCCAACCATGCGGCTGAACAAGCGTTTGAGAAGGATCATCACCATAGCATAGCTGTCTGGTGTAAGACCGTGGATATTTGACACAAGCTGTGAGCTCTGCCTACAAAGAAAAAAGTCCCAAGGGATATTGATTTGGCTTTTTGGAAGTCTGTCTGTTTCTAATAAAGCCCCATTTCATCTGTGTTTTGGTGTATGCAGTTTCTCTGAGGCAGCTGAACTTCTGAAGGAAGGACATTTGACCCCCAAAAAACCTGTAAGAATGAGGTTGGCAGGTTTGGAAATGGCTTCTCTTGTTCATAAATTGTCTAGGTTTCAGATTCAGCAAAACTGATTCCTACAAATGGAAAATTGGAAATGAGGAAGGAAATATTGTGCCTTATCTCTGTGTAGTTTTTCTACAGCTATTCCCACAGAAATAATTATCAGTTAGCACCTTGAGAATTAGTTGAGATAGACTACATAAAAATGGATTCAAACTGTTGTGTTTTTTGTTTTTTTTCCCACTGATTTGGATACAACAACCTATGAAATGCAATACTTACATCTGTTCACCAGGGACTCCATGCTCTACAGGTGTTCACTGCCTTTGTTTCAGTAGTGAGGACACTTTCACCAGATTATTTCCCATATTTAATAGGATAGTAGGAAACACTCATACCAAAGCCCACCTGGAGAGATTTGGTCTTTGAACATCTGTCTGACAGTCATAGGTCCTAATTTATTACCTTTTTCCAAGGTGCTCAAAGATATACAACTGCATATGGGTCATCTGGGTTAGGATAACATTTTTAGTGAACAGCATTGAGACAAATCCCAGATTTTTTCTCACAATTTGTCCTTCCTCTACTAGACACATTATGTGTTCTTTGGGGGTAGGGGAGTTCACTTCCAATTGTTTCTTCTGTTTCTTGACTGGTTGAAATACTGAATTTCATAGCTACTTCACAGAATCATTATGGTTGGAAAAGACCACTAAGATCAGCTAGTCCAACCACTGACCCATCCTCACCATGCCCACTAACCATGTCCCTCAGTGCCACATCTGCCCTTTTCTCAAATGCCTCCAGGGATGGTGATTCCACCACCTCCCTGGGCAGCCTGTTCCAGTGCCGTACCACTCTTTCATAGAATAATTTTTTCCTAAAATCCAACCTGAATTTGCAAGATGGGGACCTTCCTGCAGCCCTTCGTGTCAGTCTGCATCCCCCAGCTATTCTAAATTCTGGCGGTCAGTAAATGAGTGCAAACCCTGAGAGAAGGGCAGCAGATGCAGATTCTTCACTAGCTACATTTTTCCTCTTGCTGGCCAAGGTCTTTTTTGGAAGGTAAGCTGCGAGCACTTTCCTGCAACCATTTACTTTCAAGCAGCAAATCTCAGTGTAGGTGGATAATAGCCACTAAGATTTTATTAGAAATGGTGAGTTTTTCTCCAAGCAAGAGCACACTGTGTACAGTCAGATGGAAGGAAAGGTGACCCCAGGTGGCTAATTGCTACAAGCACAGTTTGCATGAGAAAGACCCACAATTCAGCATTTAGGCCTTTTAAAGGTCAGAAAAATGGTTGCTGCTTGTGAGAGCAATTAGCTAGGTCAGCTTTATGAAATAGGTCAGCGTGCTGAGCGATTCCTGGAAAAAACAGCACAGCTTCTGCCAGCAAAAGGTGTTCAGGTGCCCTAAAGCAGAGCTGGGTACAGAAAGGGGGGGGCGAGAACAGAGGAGAGGTATCTAGACAGAAAAAACACAGAGTTTTATAAGAAAAAATTACAATCAGTGTTATAATTTAGATCATTCGTAACAGAAGTTGGCTGAAAAAACTCAGAAGTGGTGGAAACCTGTTCATTGCAGGGGAGCTGGGCTAGATGATTTTAAGGGTCTTTTCCAACTCAAACGATTCTCTAATTCCATGAAACCTGGATCATAACAGAGGGAAGTAGGAATTTCTTGAGCATCGAGGAAGGTGGAGGGGCAAAAGAAGATGCTGGTGTCTCTGGCTGTTGAGTGTTCTCAAAATGATCTCCAGGGTTTGGCTGCTCAAGAAGTGCTCTCTTTCAGCAGAGAGCTGGGAGGAGAAGAGACCACTGCATGGTCTCAGTCTCAGAGACAAACGGGGATGGCAAAGCGAGATGTTGCAAACTATTTTTATTTTTAAACAGTGCCGCAATAACAAGAGAGATGAGAGGCAATGGCCTTAAGTTGCACCAAGGGAGGTTCAGGTTGGATATTAGGAAAAAATTATTCTGAAGAAGATCAGTAATGCATTGGAACAGGCTGCCCAGGGGAGTGGTGGAGTGAGAGTCCCTGGAGGTGATCAAGAAATGTGTGGATGTGGCACTGAGGAACATGGTTTTGTGGGCATGGTGGGGATGGGTTGATGGTTGGACTGGATGATCTTAGTGGTCTTTTCCAACCTTTACGATTCTATGATTCTAAGATGCAGAAAAGGAGTTGTGAGAGAGCAGAATGCAGACTCAGTTCCAGCCTTCCTTAGCGAGGGCCAATCAAACCCTTGAAAATGCTTTTAAAAATCTTACTGTTGGAAGTCCTTCAGTCTGGAGCTACGATCAGTGGAGGCTCTAAGTTCACCTGCAGTGCACCTGATGCAGCTTTATCTGTTGGAAAATAGCAGAATCACTCAGAGACTGGAGAGAAAGCAGAAATTCATAGAGCCCTGTATCAATATCTCCCAGGAGACACATTCCCTTTATTTCAACATCTCAAATAAAACAGATTAGTATTAAGTTTTCAGCTGGGCATTGTTTTTTTTTTTATAAAACCTATGATGCTGTAAGCAAAGAGAAGTCCACTTAAAGAACAGACGACAGCACTATGATGTTTTTGCAGCGTAGTCCATTTTAAAACAGTGGTAAATATCCATGCAGCTCACTAGAATAAGCAAGCTTTGTGCTTTATTTCTTTAATTCAGCTGTTCCTCTGTGACTCACTCTTACCTAAACCCTCTGTTGAAGGGAGTAACATTTTATACGGACCTTGTCAGGACATGGGGAGCTTTAATAGCTAACTAAATGCTGTTAATCTGTATGTGTCTTGTGTTTCCTTAAAATTATGGTGAGGGTGGTTAATAACCAAAAGTTGGTTTTGTTTGGTTTTTTTTTTTTTTTTTTTTTTTTTACTTGGGAAGAAATATATGGGGAACATCACCTTAGGCATGGGAAGCAGTGCTACCGTATACCAAACAGCTGCAGCTCAGATAGCCTTTGCACTTAAATAGACCACTCTTGGCTTCTTTTACAGATTACTTAGTGGTTAGTATTGTCAAGAAAAGTCATTATAATGACATGATAAAAAGGGTTCTTGTCCCAGAGTGATCAGCTCTAGTTTCTTTCTTTCAGACAGTCTTATTTTCTGGCCTAAATCTTTTCTGCAGTGGAAAAGATACACACAAACATAATATTTTTTGCTCTACCACCACCTCGAGGTTTGAATGTTTTTTCTAAGTCTGGAGGATGCTCAGTGCAGAGAGAAGCTTTAGGAACAGAAGAATCTAAAAAAGCACCTGCTGTCAGCTCTTTCAGAATTAAGCCAAATGTGGGAATGTATTCACAGAGATGACCAAAAACACATCTTTGGCACAAGGGACCTTTCCATCCTCCACAACAACATCCAGCTCTGCTGCAAAGCAGAATCATAGAATCACAGAATCATAAAGGTTGGAAAGGACCACTAAGATCATCTAGTCCTACCATCAACCCATCAAAATGAAAATATGGGGAAATCCTGGTTGTGCCACATGTTAGAAATGATCATCAGAAATATTTCCCCAAGACCTAGTTATTCATGGTGACCAAATTTTTTTATCTACTTTTTGTTTCCCATAAAAATGAGAAAGAGCTGACACATGGTACACAAATTTTGTACCTTAAGTGGATCGTATTTGATGATGTCAACAAGGACTCTGGTTACAGTCAAGAGATAACTGCATGGTCCAGATAGTTGTCAAAGTTCTTTCTTGAGTTGACAGAGAGAGTCAACAAGTACAATTACAGGGTGATTCACCTCTTCTGGACATTGACATCTACGTGATGAATCACCCATCCAAACTTGTCTCTATCCCCCCATCTGCAGACCATTCAACCAGCATAACCAGCTTAAACCAAACACGAGCCTCTTACATGGCTGCAGCTGGATGACATGCAAAATGCATACTAAAACTAAAAAGGGAGTTTAAATTGATTATTTATTGACTGTGAACAGTCTTTCCTGTCAACCATCCTGGGCATGGTTCATCATACTCTCATTAACTATTTTTTTCACTGATGCTATGCTCTGTGATGAGAACCATAAAACTGAAGGGAACCTCTGGGGTCTGGTACTCAGCTGGACTAAAACCATCAACCAACTCACTTAATGTCCTTTACACCTGATTATGCTTCATTTCAAAAGTTGGAGTATGTGTGTGTATTGAAAGGGACCTGGTGTGTTCCTGCCTCTGTCAGTAGGTATCAGGAGGGTTTCATCCTCCAGAACAAATCCAAGAATCAACATCTCCCCTTTCTCAGTGTTTTGAATACTTCTCACCATAGCTGTCTCCGTGAATATTAATTATACTATGGCTCACTGCCAACATGGGCTTTTTGTCCACATCCACACAGATATAGGAAATTCTGTTTTTCTGAAACACAAAATACTTCTCTGCATCAAAATTCTCACTGTTGGATGAACAGCTTTGAGCTGCTTATATGTAAAACCAGGCCAGGACAAAGAGACCAGGATCACACAGTATCCCTGAAGATCCTTCGTGTGAATTAATAATAATAATAATAATAATGTTAAAAAAAAAAGCTACTCTCTTCCCTCTTAGGTCAGTGTGTGCAAGATCCTAAACCCAAAAGGTTCATGCAGTTTCATATATAAAACTTGAGCACAACCTAGCTGGATCAGGCCAGTTTCCACTAACATCCATGGCTGTTACATTAGTTACAGGCTGCATCTCTGTCCATACATTTTGGATCTATTTATGGACAACCATCAACTGTGTAATGCTCATTTGGACCTGTCAGTACCACTGTCCTCCACAACCTTGTCTGGCAGCAAACTGAAGGAGTATTCTATACCCACTGGGCAAAAAACAGCTTCCTTTTTTTCTGTTTTAAATGGATCTACTATGTCTTTTCCCTTCTGTTACTGTAGGATTTGGTGGCTAATGGTCTGTATTTACCCTCACCTCCATAATGCAGTTAACCTAACTCATCAGCCCCATGTTTTCCCTCTCTTCATGTCAAAAAGTCCCAGATCTGTGCTGTCATTCTTTGTAAGGCAACTATTCCATCCCTGTGATCATTTAATTGTCCTTCTCTGGACCTTCTCCAATTCCACTAAGCCATTTTTGAGATGCAGTGATCACAATAGCACAGGCTACCCTACATGTGGTCCCACCAAGGTTTTATATGGCAGCAAAATATCATCTCTATCCCATTCCCAGTGATGGAACCCAAAATTCTGTTGGCTTTTTTGGCTGTTGGTGGTATTCTCTAAAATCATCATTTTTTTCTCCTCAGACTTGGTGTCTGGCTGAGCTTCTGGCTTACAGGAAAAACTCTTTGAACATAACTTAGTTTCTACGTAGTGAGCGCTGCTTTAGTTTCATTAATGCAGTAATGTCTAGATGGGGTTCTTTAACCATTTTCCATGCAAAATACAGCTGCAAGCACAGGTAACTTTTTTCTAGAGATATTCTTATTTACAGTCATCATTCTTCTGGCTCCTACCTTAAAATAAATTGATAAATGAAATAATACATTATTTTGTGAGCTTATTTGTTCCTTCCCTTCTCCTTTAGATTACCATCAAACTGCAATTAATCCAGTAGAGGTGACCCTGTAAAGCGTGCATGAATGTGTAATTTCTGTAGTAAACTCCTCACTCAAGATTCTGTGTCTCTTTTCATGACTTTAGTAAGAATTTTTACCCTGTCTGTCAAGTTTGGGAATCTATGCTAGTTGAATTATGAGTACCAAATTATTTGGAAAATTCCTGAGAAGAAAGTGTCTCTGAACGGTTCGAAATTGTGTAAACATGGATGAGCATATCGAATGGCACTGATTAAATGTCAGAAGAGAATGATGTAGTGAAAGGTGTTCCCCAAGTTATACTGTGAGTCTTTGGCTATTCAGTATTTTCAAGTTATCTGGACCATGAGTATAGACAACACTTGCTGCATCTGCAGAAGGTACTAAGCCAGAGAGAACATGAATATATTAAAGGGCAGGAAAGGAATTCAAATTGACCTCAATATACTGGACAAAAAATGGGGTTGCAAGTTAGAGAACAAGTGTGAGTACTACATGTAGACAGAAAAAAACTCCCTACCTGCAAAACTGAATAGTTGCATCACTGATTAGGTAGCTCTTCTTCTGAAAACAAATTAGGGCTCGCATGCAAAAGGGCAAATCACACATTAAAAAAAAAAGTAAATGTAATTCTGAAATGTATAAAACGTGCAAGCAATTCTTTGTTTGATGCTGTGACAATAAAGCTATGGATAGGATGTTGTGTAAGCATGGACCAGCAGAATACAGCTAAGGGGAAAGCAAGGAGGATGACAAAAAGGTCTGGCAAACATGACCTCAAGGGAAAGACTGAATAACTTGAGACTGCAAGAGGAATGATGATGGAGAAGGGGAAGAAAGGGACAAGGTAACAGACGTTGGTAATGACTGAGGTGGAACTGATTCTTCCTGGGCACAGCATAAATGACCCCTCAATTTTTTTCCAGACCTAGATTCTAGGATACTCCTCAGTTTCTGGACCCAGCAAGCTACATATCAGTGCTCTCAACCTATAATTTTTACTCAGAGAAAGTCCTTCTGTGTTATCATTAACTCTCATTTGCCATCTAACCCACCTCTCTGGGCAGTCTCAGAGACCAACTGATTTTTGTACCAACTACATATTCTTTAGCCCAGAGAAAGTGCTTATCCTTCCTTTTTACATGAGTTTGTGATTGTACTGGGTCTAAGACTAACAAGTGTATAACATCATGATGTTGTTTGTTGAAGCAGAATTCAGACAGAAACTCCATGTAACATCTGTCTTGGACACCGGGTATGCAATACCTGCCATTATCTAACCAAGAAAAAGAAGGCTTTCCTCCCTAGGCACCGAAGATGAGGCTCTTCACACTTTCAGAATCTCACAGAGGAAACGTCTATACCCAAGCTGGCTGTCTAGACTCTCTTTACTGTCAGCTAAGACATACAGACTCAACTAGGGCATGACTGTATCTCAGAAAATGTTTTAAATAGGTCAGGTGAAACATGCCCTCTAAATATCTGTTTTTCCATGTTGAAAATAAAGAGGATCTAGATGATAAACTCAGACATAAATACCTCATATCTTAGGCATCTGAAATCAGAGGGATGAGTCTAACCTCTATGATACTACTCCTATCCCACCTTTGGGCCCTCACACTGCCACAACCATAGGAGGACCTACCATAGTTGAAGACCACCATTAGAAATCTTTCTTCTGCTCATCATAAGGCAGCGTTCTAACCCTTCTTTAATTTTAGAAGTGGGTCAAGTGCTTCTCCTTAGGAGACAGTTCAGTTAAGGCAGAGTTAATCTCAGTGGTATGAATTTTGTTGAGTCAGCCCTGAGATTAACATCTCATAGGAAGCTGTAGCAGATGTCCCAAAAACTGGGGTTAAATACTACGGCATAGAAATAAATGTGAGTGGTTGCATTTCAGTTCTTATTCTTAATCCAGTGCCTTTTCCCTGAGAGTGAAAAAATCTGGACTGCACAGATTTTGAGGATTCCTTATATAAATGTAAAAAGAACTTTTACATGCAAATACTGGAGGTGGGAACTGTTTAGAAAAGTTCTTCAGCTAGGCTAAGTTGGAGGTTTCTAAATCTAACCGCTAACCAAGAAATGTTAGTGTAAGAGTGAGAAAATCGGTGTGGTCCTGAGGAAGGAAGTAGAGCGAGAAAATGAAAAGTTGAACATAGAAAGGCCAGAATACATTTTGCATCAGCAAGGCTAAAGAAATAGAAAATAATATGACTCGGTCCTCTGTGAATATAAAGCTGGCCTATTACTCACTGCAGATTAAGGAGTCATGCCTTTGTTTTTGCTCCTAATGAGGCCCAGCATTCTTTTATAATGTCCTTTCAAAGAGTCCCCAAGCTTCTTCTTACAACATCAAGAGCAATCCTTCAAATTATTGCCAGAGTAACCCAGGCTGAGACGATTCTACAAAAGTCAATCTCATGCTTGGGGACATCATTTTAAAGCGCTGCTTTCCTGTGGCTGCTTTAAGATTTTGTTTTTGGAGTGTATTTATACTGCATATTCAGCTGTTCTCAAATACTGCAGTGACACCAGCATTCAAGGACGTGTAGATAAAGACGATCTAAAACAAGGCAATTAAGCGTTGCTCTGGCTAATGAGGGAGAACTGATGCTCGTAAACAGAGCTGTAGGTCTGAAAAGAGACACTTATGTGCAAAATACTGAATAGTTGGCTGGTTTCCTTTCCGTTGGGTTAGATTTCTGTGACCCTACTTTATTGCTGTTACCGTAATACTGTTTTCAAGGACCAAGCACTATTTGTACAGTGGAGAAGGTGCGGGGTTGGGATAGCTACTGTGGGATTAGCACATTTGATCTGAGGATACCCACCAAACCTTACCTCTTGGCTTTCAATTGCTGCAAACAAACTCCATCTGCTGCAGTTAGCAGTAAAAAATGTCTTGGTAGTTGTGCTGTTCAGGCCTCTGATGGTCAGTGCCCCTCTGGGGCTTGGGAGGACAAGGAAGGAGAAAGGTGAGCTAGAAAGGATCAAGCTGAATGAGATACATGCTAATGAAGTGCAGCACATATTTCCATAAACCAGCTCGTATCTCATGCCCTTTAGCTGTTCCTTGAAAAAAACAACAACAAAACAGCTATTTATTAGTGTGCTCAACAAAACTCCACTTACCCTGAGGAAGTATGACCTTCATAAATAAAAGTTTGCACACTTTATAGCCAGATCCTATTTCTTTACTCAGTTCATGTGACCAAAGAAGGGCCAACCTGGTGACTGGCTTTGGAGGCTGTAGAGAACTTGCTCATGCATGGCAAATGGCCTCACACTTTCTCCCCTGCACCAGGACAAAGCTCATTGTAACTATAGAGTATTTGGTCCTGAAAAAGGGTCCTTGCCCCAGGACTCTGAGCTGATACAGTGCATGCAATCAGCTTCAAAACTAGTTGCATTTCCCAACTGGACAAGACATCTGCAAACTTTGCTGAAGACCATTTTCCCCCAGCAGCATCCCATCACATCTCAGATGGTTTCGCGCTTCAAAAAGGTACAGCAACACTTACAGAAAGCACGAGATCAGATGGAAAAACAACATGTGGGTTCCTTCACTTCTTCTCTGGGCACGCATAAACTTTCTTTTCTGTTGATATCTTTAATTTTCACAGTTCAACCTATTTTGATCATTTCATGTTGATAATCACAGATAGTCCTATCGAGAACAGAATTCTTAGAAGGCAGCATCTGTGCTGTAGGGAACTTGCTTTTGCAAGGGCGTTGTATTAGATCTCCAGAGGTCCCTTCCAATCCCTATGATTCTGAGATTCTGTGACTAAACAATCTTATCATTTGACACTCTGTCCTAAAGTGCATACTCCAGTCTCCTACATTTCTTTATTTCTAATTCCCAAAGATCAACATTTCCTAATCCGGAAAGTACAACTTGCAATTGTAAATTTCTTGAAACGTAGAAATGTTTCATAATGTAGTAGGAGAAAATAGTCTTTGAAAGTGAGGATTTGGAGGGCAGAGGATTCACTTGTCCTGATGTTACACTGAGGCTGATGCCACTTGAGTTGAAGCAGTGAAGAGAGGATGAGGTTTCCCAGGACTGCTTTAGTTTGTATCCATCACATCCTAACTAGTACTTGCTCAGCTGCCCTCATGACCATCCTCATTACATCCGTTGCCTGCCTGATGCAAACAGAAGCATTAAAAAAAATAATAAATTATAAAGTGTTTTTATGAAGAACAGTGGAAAACAAAAAAAAAATTGATATGACTAATAAAAGAAGCACAGAGAAGAATCCTTGATTCGGAGTGCTTTGCCAACTTATTTAAAGTTGGGAAAGGAAAGTACTCTAGATGCCATGTCTGATACATGCAGCTCAGATACCACAGGAAGAACAGATATAGGACAATACAAAAATATAAAGCATAGTAAAATGATGGTATCTGCCTGCTTGGCTGTGTGGTATTTGTACCATGTCCACTAAAAAGAGTATATCTGTATCATTACTCTTAATTGGAATTTACATTTGCATGAATGCACTAAAATGAAAGATTTCCTTTCTGGTTCTTGGTCCAGTCATCAGTACAAATAACTTGAGCTTTTTCTCACTTTATTGAGATTTGCAGTGTGACAGAGCCCAGACTTGGAGTATTTTATGCTATCTTCAATGGGCACTGCCCTAGAGATTTGCTAGCTGAACCCTAGAGATAGAGGAGAGAAGGAAACGTGGTGGAACTGGGCAAGTACCAAGGACATACCTTGCTTCAGCTCTGTACACTCAAAAAACAACAAACATAACTGAGAAAACAGATGAGCTAAGAGAGGGACAGCTTGTTGAGAAGGGCCTGCCACTGAAGGGAGTAGGTGTCAAAAGATAAGCCTAGAGGAGATGGCTAAGACTGCCTCATACTGATTTTGGTCTCTCTAGCTCTGAACGTGGCCTGGGGAAAGCACTTCTCTCCCTTCCCTCTGCCCAAACCTGATAAAGTGTTCATAACAGCACATTTTTAATAAAAATAATGACTGTAACTACAGGGATGTCTCTGTGTTCTCCTGTTTAGTGTCATGCAGCCTTTGAGCAAAGACAGTACAGTAGAAGTCTTTGTTCGGAGCAGTTCTAATTCTGAATAGCTAGAAAACAACTAAGCAGAAACTTAGTCGAAGAGTTTTCTAACTTATATTTAAAAAAGAAAGAGAGAGAAGAGCTTCATTTGTTTTTGCTTCAGGAAGCTCTCCGCACCAACGGAGAAGAAAGTCCCTTTCTGAAATAACAAGAAATTCATTAGCACTTCTTGTACTGTTTTAAGGTCACCATTACAGATATTTTTGATAACACATCCTTTTACGTGCATGTGGTCTGCTCTGACGGTGGAGATAATGCTGTTTACAAGGTTCTTACCCAAAGAGTGGGTATTTTTTTGTCTGATGTCTTCCTTGTTTTTCAGGAACAGAAGGATAGATGATGTTCACATCTGGCTGTGGTTCATTTATGGCTTAGGTCTTGGCTTTCTATAAACCGGGAAAAGGAAGAAAAACAAGAAAGATGGTGAGCATTTCCTTCAAAAAGATGGAAGTTCAGCATCCAATTTTCCTCATGTTGCCATGCATGATGCCATGGGACCAGATTATTAGGGACTTCAGGGTACCCTATCTCTGGCTGCAATGTTATTTCTTAAGAAACATAGGAATTGCTAGGCTGGTCTAGATTCTCCATCAAAGTAATTCAGTATCAGGTCTTTTTCCAATAATCAGGATATCTCCAAAGGAAGAAGCAAGAAAACTCACCTAAAAATGCTGCATAGCCTGCCCTTGTCATTAGTCATGTCATTAGGGTATTTCATAACTTAGAGAATTCAAGTTTTTCTCTCTTGCATGGGCTGGCATCCTCCGAATAAACGCACAAAGCATTGTACCTCATTACAGCAGTATGTTGTGAATTGTAGAGCTACCAGAAACCTCAGGCACACAAACCTCTTTACAAAACTACAGCTATGGACAAAAATAACTGCTGGGACATACAATGGGATATGGAAACTGTCCCAGTAAAAGTAGAAAGCGTTGTTTCGTGGAATGTCTCCTGGAGATGATTTGTCTCCTGTCCACAGCTCATGCTTGAAAACTTACTGGATATCTTACTTTTACACAACTAGAATTGGATGAGATGAAATGCACTATAATTGTATAAGGCAATATAACAGCTTCATCTTAGCTTCAAAAATCCGTTGAGAGTATCAGTGTTATTCACTTGGACACTGGGGCCAAGGATACACCACGTTTTGCACACAGGAAGAAAGAGCCATGTTAAAAATAGGCAAAAACATGCCCCAGCACAAAAAGGCTATATACATGGGAAAGAAGTTGAATTTCTGTTTAAAAACTGGCAATCCTTTGCACGTCCCAGGTGAGATTTTGGTTCAGGGGAAATATCCAGCTCTATCCATTAACCTAGGAGGAGTGATCTGAACATCTGACACGGTGCTCCTCTATGGGAAAGGTGTCACCTGGAATCAGGCAGTAGGAAATTCACTGGGATGACACTGAGCAAGTGGCTTATTCAGGGAACACAGCAGGTGCCACAATCCACTTGTGCTTTACAATTCCCAAGCTATTTCTAAATAAGTGGGGAGGAGGAGGGGGAATCATTTTGCACATATTCTCAGTGATCAGAGCACTTGGTAAGTAAAACAGGGCAAGCCCAGATGCTAAGTCCTCTCCTTGGTCTCACTCCTCTGGAGAAGTATTGCAGTAACAAAGTCAAGAAAGTAATCACAGATGCATAGAATCATTCAGACTGCAATGGAGTGTCTGTTAAATCTGCTGTTTAGCATAAGATTGGTTATCAGATCCCCCTTGATTTTAGAGCTTTATCCAGTTGGGTCTTGACAACCTCAAAGGATGAAGATTATACAACTTCTTTGGACAATGTATGACAATCCATGACCATAAAGTGCTCATCAGTGTGATGTTAACCCCAAGTAATCCTGTTTATATAGAGAGCATCATGATGGATGTCTTCAGGGACTTCAGAGTATTCTCTTTGAACCTTAAATTCTTGGATTTAGCTGTTTTGGACCAAAAACAATGGTTCACAAGAAGTTGATACAAATCTTGCAGCAAGTGAAAGGGTAATCTTACCTATATGTAAATTATCTGTACAGATGCATTTCCAGAGCGATGTCATATCACTCGATAACAGCCTACTTTTCTTAGAATTTAACCTCAAATACAGAATGATAGTGTAGTTAAAGAAGAAACAGCACCTGTAGATTTGGATGGAGCTTTCGTGCAGCTGTTTCAGTGGATGCTGAATATTAAAGTTTGAGACTCCTTCCATTTTTTGAGTACTCAACTCGAGATCCATTCATTCGCGGAGGACTGATGCTCAGAATGCTTCAGATGGTCTCCAGTCAGAATCTCAAAACCATAGGAGATGAATTAGTGTTATTATTGAACCTGCAGGACATTCAAGTAATATTTTAGGACGGAAAATCAAAGGAATTAGATGGTTTTAGAAGGAAATCAGCACTTTCACATGGTAAGAGGTTCAATCAATTTAAACAATGTCTTTTCCTGACACAAGATCTTCAAATCTGGAGACAAGTCTAATAGCAAAGGATCTCCGCTGTAGTACTTAACATCATTTGACCTTTAAGAAGGAGTGGAAGCTCTTCAAATTTTTGAAAAAAAATAACGGTGCAGCCAAGGTTTGCCTCTGATTGTATGAGGAGAGTAAAAGAAAGACGGCCAGACCAGAGAGAAAGCTTCCACTGCAGGCATGCTCAGTAATGGCTGGTAAGGCAGGCGAGCAGCTTGTAAAGCGAATCCTTTCCTTCTCTTCCAAGCCCTCCCGTCCTGTTTTGCCTGGCTTCCAAAATCTTTCTGAAAGCTTCTCATTTCAAAGATGATGAACAATTCAGTGAAGGTTTAATAGGCATATAGTATTTTTTTTCCTTTTCCCTCCCTCTTTATTTTCACAAAAGCAAACACAACCTCCTGGAATGCCTCCAATTTTCTTGATGCTCCAGTGGGATTTTAAGCAGGGGTGAAACCTGCATCTTTGGCACCTAGAGTCCCTTCATGGCTAACACGGGGGGATCTGAATAACTTCCCATCCAAAACCTTTCCCTAGCAGAGCAGCATGACTGTTTTTTCCTTTCGATGACGGCAGACGTCCCATCTGTACTGAGTCTAGTCATGTGTGATGTTGTCACTGCTATATTTTCAACATGTTTTCTGAGTTCTTCAAGCTCAAGACAGCGATGCTAGAACAAAACGGTCGTTTCGTCATTTATTGCACCCTTCCCCATCAGCAGCCAAACATAAACAACTTCACTGTGCAGTGTCAATAGCAACACAGCTTTCCATAGCTGTGATTAAAAAAATAAATAAATAAATAAATTGAAATTAGTCTTTCAGACACGTTAATCCGGGATGAAATATTTCTCTTCTAGGATTTTTCTTACATATTCCCATCGTGGATCTGAGCCAAAATGTGAAATTAGGTAAAAACGTGAAGCCAGTAAAAAATAGGTAAAAAATTTCCGCAGTTTGGGTCATTTTGCATACAGAGTAACATATAGTTTTCTTCATTCTTTTGTAGGTATTTTTGCCTGTTCCCTTAGCAGAAAGAAGAATTTTTGAAATGTTTTTCATCACTATTCTCAATTCCTTCGGGTCGTTCCTCCTTTGAGGTTTTTTTTTTTTTTTTTTCCAAACCTGAACTGATCTTCCTGAGCCAGAATTCAATTCCTTCCGGCACCGTCCTCCTCATATTTCCTTTTGCCATCCACACAATGCTGAATGCCACTGGGAAGACGGCAGTGACAATCAAGCAGTTATTTCCTAAAACAAATAATAAGCAAAATACGCAGAGTGAGTTGAAGGCGCTGCCTGAGCCATCGCCAACAGCACAAGGTGCAGTGGGGTCACTTGGTAGCGAAACCCTCAGCTGGAAACCATAGCTCCATCCCATGGGCTTCACCCACCTTCCTAACCCGGTGGTCCCCGCTCGGAGCAGCCCTGCATGTTTTTGCACTCTCCCTGCGCTCCCCACCCACACGGTCACCCCAAAGGTTGCAACGCACTGCCCCCTAATGTCATCTTGCCATACTGGCAGCCCACATCCTCCGAGGATACCGAATAAACAACGCGAAAGATCAACCCCTCCTCCAGGGCCTCCTCTCATCCCTCTTCACAGCCATTTATCCCCCAGCACACAGATGCACGGTTTCTATTTCTTTTGCTCCACCTGACACCTTAGGGATCGCCATGGGGGTGAAAAAATGAGATCGCGCTATTTCCCTTTCTTTTTTTTTTTTTTTGGTACCATTTTGGATGCTTTCCGGGTCCCCTCCAACTGCCTCTTCTCCACTGACATCTGATGTCTTGAAGTTTATACATTGTGTTGTTGCTTCTTGGGGGTGATGAGATGCCCAAAGAGTGCAGATGGCCGTTCAAAGTACACATGCGTGCTGCATTCATATTATGTTTTCTTCTTCTTTTTTTAATATTTCCAGCAGCCTGTTTGCTTTCTTGCCTCCTTCAGAGCACTGAGTTGGCATTTCTAGCAAATTATCCACAATGAATGCAGCATCCCTTCAAAGGCAGCAGCTGATTTAGAGCCTGCCGCTGTGTGTGTTTTGTTAGTGCTATTTTCTCTTGCGTGCATTGCTTTGCATTCATTAACACTGGGTCCCATCTGCCATCTCATCACCCAGCCAGCTCTGTGCCATCCTTCTGTAACTTTGTGCTTTCGGCTTTTGGCTGATGCCACTGTCTCTCCATCACTTTTTGCTCCAGCCTCTAACCCCTCTGCGTGGGGACCTCAACACTTTGCAGCATGCTGAGATTCCTCTACCTGCCTGCAGCTGCTCCGTGCTTTCCCGAAATTAAGGAGGTGGATTTTGTCATCTGCCTGTCTCCTACGCAGGTGCATACAAGTATACTGTGGGTATTCTGGCAAAGAGGGACAGACACATTTTGATCCACGTCAGATGCACTTTCCCGACATACTTAACCAAGACTCGTTTCTTTAGTGATTTATCTGATTCATTGCTTTAGTGGGCAGTTATTTATAGGTCTAATAATTTAGTTGTTACCCTCCCTGTTGTGACTTGTTCCCAGCCTGCCTAGCATGAATTGAAATTTCCCATTATGATTGCATTTTCTACCTTTGCAGGCTCTAATCTCTTCCCAATGACTTTCACGCTGCGATATTGAGCTGTGCTGTTTCGGCGCAGCGTTTCAATCCACAGTGATTTTTCTCAGTACCTTTTGATGCAGTTAATTCCTTCCTTTAACATAGGCTAGCAGTCTTCCGTCAGTGGGATTCTGTCACTGTAAAATCGGCATTCAAGTATCCCACTGATTTTCTTTCTTTCACAAAGCTACAGAAATGTGCATCTTATCATTTCCTTCCTTAAAAAATGCACGCATTTCTAGGGCAAGGGGAAAATCATAGAATCATAGAACCCTTAGAGTTGGTGGGGACCTCTGAAGGCCATCTAGTCTAACTCCCCAAAAATGCTTGGGAGATCCTCCATAAATAAACAGAAGAGCATTTTCTTTCTCACTTTCACTGTTATTATTAAAATAGATCCATCTGGAAATGCACTGCCTAGAAAGATTTGCTTAGCTGGGGCCAGCAGTAACAGGAGGGGAAGAGCCCAGAACTTGGAAACAGCTCTTCTCAAAGCAGCAGCTTTACTGACTGGCGTTACTTTTCCATCTAACCACGAGGAAATAGATTGCACAGTAGCACAGATGAAAGCAGTGCTGGAGATAAGGCCTTTCTGATCAGTAAAGAGATAGATAGTGCACATAGTACGCCCAGGATGAAGTGTCAATGATATTCGCTTGGGTGTTTTGCCTTGTTTTGCAGACAGGGCTGCGTGTTTATCTATTTCCACCACTTTGTCATGTGGTGCAAGTGGCCACAGTTCTTAGAAATCTCGCCTCATCTGATTTGAAGCTGTCTTTTATGGGCCGGACATCCATCTGCCTGCTATAAGCCAATGAGAAGATGTTCACCACAGTCAAAAAGTCGGCTCCGAATAATGAGTGAAAGGTTTTTTAAGAGCCACCTGGAAGCGATGGGAAATTGGTGTAGGTGGATGGAGCTCGAGTTCGGACAAATAGAGAGTTTCAAGGACAGTTTGGAAAAAGAAATGCTATCAGTACTAATAGCCAAACAGTGCGCAATAAGATGTTTACACAGCAACCTCAGCATTAGAGGGAGTTATGGCACAGTGGAATAGTAACAAAAGTGTGTGAATCATAGATGGGGATATCTGAGAGGCACAGTGTCAAATGAGTGTAAGTTTTCTCTCTTCCTAACTCACCACAACAGCATCGTCAAGCTCAGGAAACTCATGTTATTCTCTCCGTTTTTATTTTTCATAATTAACTGGAAATGCTGAATGCCCAGGCAGACAGATTACTCAAGCTACCACAGATCTTCTAAGAAGTTAGGATGGAGAAATGTGATATCACGTACAGGGAAACACAGCCTGCGCCGGGAACAAATGCAGTCCTGCCCTCTGCCGACTGAATTCCTAATTCCACTTCAAACTTCAGTGTGGCTCCAAGAAGATAAGAGTCAATGGCATCTTGTGACATTGCAGGGACAGAACTCCATGCTCGACTGTTTCCCGAAAGCATCACAGCTCAGCAAAAAATGATTATTTCTTCTTTCCTTAGCAATGATAGGGGCTGTGCATGCCACTGTGTGAAAATCCTGACAGCTCCCAGTTATTCAGATACTGAATGAAGAATGGATGTGATTTTTCGAATTGCTGTTGCCATTGGGTTGTTTAGTGGCTTTATTTATGTGAGCTATGTGGAATATCCAACAGTATTTTGTAGTTGGTGTTGCCAAAATAAAGTATAGGTTTCGGTAGTCGTTTTTTTTTTTGTTTTGTTTTGCTCTGTTTGTCACTATTTCCATGCTTTCATAGAATCTTTAAGGTTGGAAAAGACCACTAAGACCATCTAGTCCAACCATCAGCCCATCCCCACCATGCCCACTAACCGGTGAACTTCACACCTCCAATGGCAACCAGAGCATGAATGCAGTGCAGAGCTCGTCCCCAGCGCCCAGCTGGCTGCACCCTGCTCCGTCCTGCTTCCCAAAGGCTGTGCTGTGAAGCCAGGTGTACACATCCTGACATACACAGCCTGGACATACGCAGTCTGACGTGCACGCTGTCCTCACATTGTGGGGAGCAGCTGAGCGACCTGAGGGCTGCGCAAGCCATTGCTGCCCGCTCCACTTGCCAGTATCACTGGGCAGTCCTACCCAAGTGTCTCGACCGTGCCAGAAACTCCAAAAACACCGTTTTATTTCAGTCTGTGTAGGATCTTGCCCTGGGGGCACCCCGGTTGGTGGGAGTGGCTTCCACTGTAAGCCCTCCGGTTGCAGAGGGATGTCAGGAACGGCAGTGACTCCTCCCGCATCAGAAAGCACCCTCCCTGAGGCCGCAGAGATGGGGGGAGACAGGACTGAGGTTGCCTCTGCAGGGGTCCCTCGCCAGCACCATACTGGTGTACACTGGGGCGAAACTGGGAGGGAGGAGGGAGGATGGAGGCGAGGGATGCCGCTCCCTCCTCCAACCGCCAGGGGGCGCTATAAGGGCGGCGCTACCGCGGCTCGGTCGGCTCACCATTGGCTGAGCGGAGCGGGCGGCAGCGCGCATGCGTGGACGCCGTGAGGGGAGCTCGTTCCCGGCTGCCTTAGCGGCCGGCTCATGGCGGCGGCGCGGTGACGGGTGAGCAGCGGGAGGCTGGGCCCCGGCCGGCGCATCCCGCCCGGGGAGCCCGCTCCGTGTCTCGAGGGTGCGGGGAGGGAAGGCGTAGAGGTGGGTGGGGTGGGAGGAGGTCCTCGGCCGCGGGTTGCTGCCCTCAGAGCGGTGTAGGCCTAGGGTGGGGGGGGGTCGGGCCCCTGAGCCCCGCTGCGCGGCCTGTCTGCATCACGGCCTCGGCCCTCTGCCCGCCCGCGGGGCAGGAACGGCGGCCTGCAGCTTGTGTGGGCCTGGGTACAGGCCTTGCGTTTGCTGCCTCGACCCCCGTTGTGCTGCAGCCCATCCCCTTCGAATTGGAGGCACAAAGTCCTTTTTTCTCTATCTATACGTGTTGAGTAACATACCCCAAGCGTGTGTTATCTGGCCCAGAATTGATAGTGATAGGACGAGGGGGAATAGTTTTAAGCTCAAGGAAGGTTTAGGTTGGATGTCCCGGGGAGTTTTTTTTACAGAGGGACTGGTGAGGTGCTGGAGCAGGCTGCACACAGAGGCTGTGGGTGCTCCCTCCCTGGAGGTGTTCAAGGCCAGGTTGGATGGGGCCCTGGGCAGTCTGGTCCAGTACCAGATCTGGAGGTTGGTGGCCCTGCCTGTGGCAGGAGGGGTTGGAACTGAGTGATCCTTGGGGTCCCGTGCAACCCAAGCCATTCTATGATTCACAGACTGCACTTCCCTGTGGCAGTCAGGAATTCGTGTTCTAACCTTGTTCTCACCCTGCTCTCACCTTGTTCCCCTGCGTGTTGTGTTCCTGTATGTATGGCATTCCTCATGCCCATATGTGCAATAACCCCCCAGTCCTGTCTTCTCCAGTATCTTGCAGTGAACTCTGTTCTACTGAGCCCTGGCTGTTCCTATTCCGCTGCAAGATAAAACCTCATTTATTTGTCTTTTATTTTTGCTGAGCGTGACCCCTTTGGGGCTTGCTGTCAGCTGCACCTGAGACTTTTCCCATAGGTTTAAATGCATCTCAGATATATCTTAAGCATCAAACACCTGTATGCAGAGTTCCCTGTCAGATCTGTGGAAGCAAGATCTTGCTTATGAGTCTATAAGATTTCACTGCAGACTGTTCATCAGTAATACTGCAGTAAATTAAAAAGAAAAATTAAAGCTTTTGGCAGGACAGACTGTAGTCTAGAGACTTAAGAGACTAAATAATGCCCTTACATTCCACAGGTGATAGTGTTTATATTCACATTTTCCCTTCTACCTTTCATGCTAGATGAAGTAACGGACAAGGTGATGTATTTCATTTCATGTTGCTGCTGATGTTGTTTTGCTAATTTTATATACATGCACGTCTGTGTGTTTGTGAGGCTTTTAAAGGTGAAAATACTCTGGCAAATACAGTTGCAATAAGATACTCTTTTTGAGCCTGAGGCAAAAAGTAGGAATATCTAAGAAGGAGAATGAAGTGTTGATATGTTTGTGCAGATAACTTTTAATGTCAGCAGAGAATAATTCTGTCTGCATCTTGAAGTTCTGAGGATTGTGTTGCACATGACGTTGAACTTCGTTGTAAATCTCCAAATATTGGTCTGGGGTACAGTGCGACTTCAGAGCTTGAAATGATTGACATACAGTGCGAAAAACGTAAATTTAGGATGTTTTTATCACCCATCAACCTTTGAAGAGTACTCATTACCTTTGAAGTGGTTTTTTTTGCACAGTCTTACTTGTAGTCCTGTATATCTGCTACTGTGCATTAAAAAAACAGTGTTATTGCTTAGAATTCTCTCTGGCTTGGAAAAAAGGATATTTAAAAATGTGATGTTCAGTCACACTTGAAATAGCAGCAACTGGGTGCTGAACATAGATTCATTACATCATCTGATTTATTTGTTATGGTTGTTGTTTTCTAGTTTTAAATTGAAGAGAAAATGTCACTTTACGATGACTTGGGAGTTGAGACCAGCGATTCCAAAACAGAAGGCTGGTCTAAAAACTTCAAACTGCTGCAGTCTCAACTGCAGGTGAAGAAGGCAGCTCTCACTCAAGCAAAGGTACAGTCTCTTCCTAATTTTGCTTCTTGTTATTAAAGATTCTTCCCTGCTCAGATCGCTGGGGCGAGTTCACGACCTTAGAATACAGATTGGAGGTGATTTTGTTAGCAGTTGTCTGTGGGTTTGTAGCAAGGGGCCTCCCAAAACGGGTGGAGGGCACAAGATGCCTGTTCCTTCAGGTCTGTTCTAGGAAGTCTTGCAAGATGAAAATTGAACAAAGAATTGGTGTGTGTGCTGTGAGCCTCAGATCTTGTTACTACCTGAGCCAGAAGCTGATGTTCAAATTTAACTTGGAAGATGATGAGGTTCATTATTTTTTTTCTTGTTTAAAGTGTAAGTAAAGGTCACACTGCAATTTAGAAGTTGTCAGTACTGTTTATTGGTCGTTCTTTGTAGGGTTTTGTTACTTACACATCTGCATCATTTTATGCTTTCTGTTTAAAGGGCCTTAAGTGCTAATGTACAAATCATTGTGCATTAAAAATTATTAGAGAAATTATGCGTGTACCTGGAAGGGAAAAGGGGTACAAGCCAATTCCTTGAGCTTAAACTGTAACAGAGCCATTTTCTGCTCTATTGTGACAGTATTTCACCTCATTGCTTTACACAGTGCTGTTATTGTGTTTGATTCATGCAAGATGTGTGTATGTTCCCTGTGATCTGTAAGGTCTAGAGTAAGATTACATAAATACTGGTACAGATATGGCATAATTGCTCAGATGTGGCATTTTTTCATTGGAATTACTGCTGCTTTACGCTGCTAGAATTGACAGCAGCATTTTGCTGTTAGCTGGAGCAACCTGCATGAGTGAAATGAAGCTGCTGTGTTAGGTATTTTCTTTGTCTGTATATGTGCAAATAGAATAACAGTACTAGAAGAATAAAATAAGATTGAAAACTGGAGAATATAAAATGGATTGATATATTTTATTAGATGGTAAAACATATCTTTAGAGTGGGTTTAAGACCCTTCTTGGAAAAAAATCCGCTGGGTTCAGCCTTATCTGAAGAGATCCCCTGAAATTCCAATGTGTGGTTTTCAACCTAATGCAAAGCATTCACCTATTGCTGTATGGTTTAGTGCATGCACAAGCAAAGTCTGCTCTCTTTTGCTTAAAAAGAGGAAGGTGTGCACTGGTTTAACTGAATTTGAATTTGAAGTGTTGCATCAGATGCGTGTTTGTGTAGCAGTTCTATAACCACGGTTGGCAAACATCTGGCTCAGAGCTGAGCTGGCCTTTGCCACCACTAAAATAGGAAATAAACTGAATTACCCACATCAAGGTTCATTAGAAATGGTGAGGATTGCTTTGAGTTGGTAAAGTTAAGAAAAACGATATACTGAGCTTTGCACAGTGCAGGATTTGAGACAGTGTTTTTTATCCTTTATAAAAGAAATCAGAGGTGTCAGCATTGAGGCTACAAATGAAGCTATTTTCTTACCTTTGTGTCTTTTCTATAAAACAGAAGACTCTTTTCATAGCTTTTTTTTTTTTTAGACGTTTTATATTTTGGCTGCTTTTCAGAGTCAAAGAACCAAACAAACAACAGTGCTTGCCCCAGTGATTGACCTGAAACGAGGTAGCTCTTCTGATGAGAGACAGATCGTGGACACACCGCCTCACGTAGCAGCTGGGTTAAAGGTAAGAACAAAACAGATAGACTCCATCTGTTAACAAATGTTTCTGAATTGGAATTCTTTGACTGCCATCTGCATTTTATTTGCCAGTGATCTTTCCAAGTGGTAAAAGAACTGATTGTTTTCCAAAATTGGAACCTCAGCTCTGAGGTTCTTAAATTAAAGAGCATTTCAACTTTTTACAGACTTCCACGTGGTACAACGTGGAAGCATCCAGATGAATGCACAGTTAAAATAAAACATTGCTCCTAACATATTTCTCCTGGACGGCTTCAAAATACTTCACGAAATGGTGGTTTGGTCAGGTCAATAATGAAGCTAATTGTGATTGCACCGGTGTTGGAACTGGGCTTGTGTGATGATGTGGAATAGTTACCACAGTGACATGGTTATGGCTGGAAGGAGCCCTTGGAGGTCATCTGGTCCAGCACCTGTACTCAAGCAGGGACACACAGAGCAGGTTGCCCAGGACCATGTGCAGGTTACTTTGGAAGTTCTCCAGGATGCAGGACTCCACCATCTCTCTGGGCAGCCTGTTCCACTGCACTCTCACCTGCACAGTAAGGAATTGCTTCCGGATGGCCTGTCAGATGACAGAAGAGCAGTGTGTCTACCTTTGTTGGTGTCGTGTTTATAGCAAACAGTGACAAAAGAACTGACGGCGTTGCGTGGGAGTAACCCCTTGTAGACGGCTGCAACATCAAGATATGTTTCCTAACATGAACAAAGGAGTATTGAAAAACTCTTGTCCACCCTGATTTGCTGCTGCTTTGTTTGGTCAGGGAATTCTTCCTTCATAGAAAAATTCATAGATAGGGAAAGACTGGGCGAAATGTTTCGAGGTAAAGCAAAGATGTATTCAAATGCCAGCAGGATTGGGATATTATCTGCTGTTATGGAAGTTAGGAGTTGAGTTGTTGATTCTGTTGTTTTCAGATCTCAGCTGACATCACTGTTGTCCTTTTTCTCTTTTAAGGATCCCGTACCTAGTGGGTTTTCTGCAGGAGATGTATTGATTCCTTTGGCAGATGAGTATGATCCTATGTTTCCAAATGATTATGAGAAGGTGGTGAAGCGGCAAAGGGAGGAACGACAGCGGCAGCGTGAGCTGGAGAGGCAAAAGGAGATTGAAGAGAGAGAAAAGTAAGGCTTTTGCTTGAACGTATGGCATACTGACCATTAGCTAAAGAATAGGTTGTTAAATATACACCTGTTTGGTTTTATCCCCCTGAATTTCTTCAGGTTTAGCAAAGAATATTGTATGTGTGCAGAAACGAGCGCCATTTTTCTTATTTACGTGTCTTAATTCTCTTCCTAAAATTGTCTAACAGCACAGAAGTCGTAGGATTGATGGTGTTTACAGCCTCTTTGGCTTGTAATGGGAAAGCTGAAAGACCCTTATATATTTTTTCTGCAATTACTGTATTTCAGTAGTAGCAGTGGTATTTTGGTACTTTATGCATCAGTACCAGACCCTGACCTCACAGGTGTTTTAGAGTTATTTCATGTAAGTGGAACCTGACATCAGAAATACCTTTCAACACACAGTGATAAATCATCTTTTCTGCTTTTACATCCTTCTGACCGACCTATGAATTCATTTCAGTTTTAAAGACAAAGCTAGCACTGCCTTTACGAGGCATAGTTGCCTATTATTTGCTTCATATTCTGCATTCAGTTTAAGTACATTAATTGGGTATTTCTTTCTCTTTTGTGTCTGGACAAAAGAATACTAACTTTTAAGTAGCTCAGTGCTCTTTCTGTGGGATAAGAAATCTCTTTAATCTTATTAAAGGTGTTGAATGCAGATTCAGTGTCCCGTTGAAATAGGTGGTAAAACATCTGCCAGCCAGGCAATAAGATTACACTTGCTTATTCTAAGTGCAGATAGTAAGCAGTTTCATCAGAGTATGAATCATGAAGTCTGTGGAGTTACAGTGGGGATATTCTATCCACTTCTGAAGAGTGTGGAAATTAATATTGATAGTTATTTGGCCTACTCTGTCTTCTCTTTAACTAGCATGCAAGAGCTCAGAAATCCGGGCTATCATTTCCACAGCTTCAGTGCTGATTGCTGTTTAGTCAAGGTTGTAACTTCTTGCATGTAGGCCGAGAGGTTGGTCTCTCTATAGAGAGTTAGAGAGGAAATGAAAAATACACAGTAAGCTTTAAATTAAATTTAGGAAAACAATCTGTCATCAGCCCAAGTTGGGTCGGGTTTATGCTTTGTGATAACCTAGGTGATTGAACAGAGTACATATGTTTTATGTTCACAGTGTAGGGACTCAGAAGTTTTGCCTGGTTCAATAGAACTGCTGTTTTTATCATCTTCCAGCATAGTTTTGTTGGCTGTGCTGGAAATGAGATCTGACTCATGCCCCAAGCTGTGCTGTTTATTTTGGAGGAAAAATACTTTAGAAAAAGTAATAAAATGATTAATTGCATTATCACAGTAAGTAACATTTGAAGTGCAAGCAATTCTTGAAGCATCTTCCACCTAAACATTAGCTTTTACGTACTTGCCAGGATCTTATTTTGATTGTCAAGCTAAGCTCTCAAAAATTTGATGTTTAAATGTGAGGATTTTAAAACTGACTGATGAATCATTGCTTCAGATAGCCTTTGGGAATTTGAAAGGGATTCTCTTCAATGCAGGATGATGAATTCATGTCTCTGCTACCTTCCTCTTGCTTGCATCCAGCACCTCTTCCACTGTCGTCTTTCAGTTAGTGCATCAGTTTGGACTGGATTTATTCATAGGCTTCCTCGTTTCCATACTTTATCCTTGATTGATTTGCAAGTGGAAAATGATCTTGTTTTGAATGCATTTTATGTTTCACAAAAAAGAATATGGGTAAAAGCAGACAAACCAACAAAAACACTAAAAGTAAAGGTGTTTACTTACGCTTTCGTGGAAGACTCATTATAAAATGCTAATCCAATTGGCCAAATCACATGGCAAAGGTAGTACCATGAGTTAAAGCAGAATTGACTTGGATTGTTTCTTATCCTAACTCGCTGTGTCTCCTAGAAGACGTAAAGACAGACATGAAGCCAGTGGGTTTTCAAGAAGACCGGATCCAGATTCTGACGAAGATGAAGATTATGAAAGGGAGAGAAGAAAAAGAAGTAAGGGAGCTGTTTATTTTCTTAATAGAGGAAAGAAAAGTAGAGAGGAGGAGGATGTGGTCCCAGTCCTGTTTTAATGCATTTTGTCAGCTGAGAAGCGTATTGTTAACTTTGGAGCCATTAGAAGAAACCCAGCGTTTTATTACATAACAACTATTTCAATACAATGTTTTTTTTTTTCTTGTGGAGGGTGTGGAAAGCCACAAATAACTTTGTCAATACCTATTTTAACTTTATGCGTGGTGTAGATTCCAGGAGAGAAGGGGAAGTGTGGGATAAAATGAAGCCATGAGAATCACCGTTGAGCTTTCACTACTGGTGCTTGCCATTCCTGTTGTTGTTGTTATTTGAATGCTCTTAGAACTAGTTAGCAAAATATGTGTCGGGATGGTATCTTAGCATAAACAAAATGAAATTTCCTTCTTCTCAACCACGAGATTATAGTGAATAATTCAGGTCTGGTTTTTTGTTTTTGTTTTAGAAAAGTAAATTTTTGACAGGGGCATGCAGAATCTTTGTTCTGCCTTGGAAGTTGGTGACTGCCTTAAAATGCTGCGTGTTAAAATAGGGAAGGGGCTTTGTACTGCACTCTTACGAAAAGTGTTGTTAAGCTTGAGCAGAGTATTGGCTTAATTGAACAGTTCTAGAACTGAAGGCTTGCTTCCCTTGTAGCCTTTAATTTTGCAATTCTGTGAAATATGTTTACTCTAGAAACAACGTGTAGAACATGATTGCAGTCTGATCTTGTCTTCTTTGATGTGCTTTTCATTCGTATCGCTCACGCTCTTGCTGCTGCTTTTCTGTTGACGGTGATGTACGTTAGCAGCTGGCTGGCAAGGAGTCAGCAGCTGTGTTAAGTCTCAGTGCAGCCGTTCCAAGCAGCAGAACCTAATCACACAGCCATGTTCTCTTCCCTTTTACTCACAGGTATGGGAGGAGCTGCTATTGCACCACCCACTTCTCTGGTCGAGAAAGACAAAGAACGTAAGTACAACAAAATCCTGTTCTCTAAAACCAGTAATATGGCTTAATTCTCACTCGGCTTTCTATTCAATTAAGTCATCCTGCTATTCTTTACATGGAATTCTTTCTTGCCCAATGACCTGTACTAGTTGTTTACTGACTGCAAGGAGGCTGTGAGGAACCTGTAATATTACTGTTTCCTGTCTCTATTCTAAAGGATTCTTACTGTGTAGCTGGAGAAGTGGTTTAGCAGGCTGGTCTGTTGTAACTGTGTCCAGTCACTCATTTGTGGTGTAAAAAATGGTGACGTTGCAGACAGATGGATGAAAAACTTCAGTGGTATGAAGAGAGAATTTTTCCATTGTCCTTTGCTTTCGGAGTTGCTTTCTGAATGACCCTTCTCTAAAGCAGTGGTTGTGCACTGCAAACACAACTTTTCAAATTTGAGGAATACCCTAAGAGCACTCAGAAAAATCCTCTTTAGCAAATATCATCTGCTGGGTCTGTGCATGAGCAGGGTGAAGGTCTTGCTTTGGAGACAAAAAATAAGTTCCTATTTCCACTTTACTGGTAAGAGATAATGCAAATAATATCTGTTGAAGCGTGTGCACCGGGGTTGTCCTCAATGAATTCAGGTTGAAGACTGCAGTATTCCACTAGGTGGCATAATGTTGCTGTAAGAACAAAATGCTCAGGGTTTTTTTTTTTTTGTATGTCTGTGTTTTAAGTTTTTAAATTACGCAATGTGCTGTTCATTGTTTTACGTCCTTAAAAATAATTAAGTTGTACACATAAAGGGCTTTCCAGATTTTATTTGAAAGAAGATTTAAGTAAAAAAAATTGAAGCTTGGCAGTGTAAGTGAATGATATAATAGTGAAAGCATTTGAAGTGCGTAAACACAAGAAACAGAAAGAAGTTGTTTGGAGTAAATAATTAGGAGCAATTGAGTAGAGTCAAGGAAAAATAAATATAGGCTGGAAATGGTAGAAATATCCTGAGGGGAGAGCTCTGTGAGATGAACTTACAAAGAAATCTTTGTGCTGCTTGTTACTTGACACCCAAAGCTAGACTGGAAGAACCTCAGAAAATAGTGCTGTAGCAGAAGTGCAGCAGTTCAGCCCATCCCATGGCGGCCCACAAGGAGCAGAGGGGCAGCACTGAGCTCTGCTCTCTGTGACAGCAACAGGGCCCGAGGGAACGGCATGGAGCTGTGTCAGGGGAGGGGCAGGGGGTGTTAGGGGAAGGCTCTGCAACAGAGGGTGGCACTGAGCTGCCAGAGTTAAGAGGTATTTGGGCAATGCTCTCAGACCTAGGGTTTGGATTTTGGGTGGTCCTGGGTGGATCCAGGTGCTGGACTTGAATCCTTGTGGGTCCTTTTCAACTCCACGTGCTCTGATTCTAAATAGTATTTTCTTTTTGCTTTCTCAAACTTCACGTATGACGTAGTAGGATAGGGAAGGATATAAACAGTAGTTCACAGTAAGATAATTTGATATGAATTCAGTTTATAAGGCCATAAATACACTCAAAAGTGTGTTCTGTGTATTTTCTTCAATGTACTGTAGATTTTCGTGTGTTTTTTGTTTTTTTTTTTACATTTTTCAATTTGACTTCTCAGTGGAAGACAGTAACCTAATCTAATCTGTATGATATATGTCTCTTTCTCGTACTGTGTTAGTTCAGAAATTATCAGTGAGATCTCTTAAGACTATAAATGTTTTGAGTTGTGCTGGTTCTTCTTGGAACACTGATTTCTCCTTTGTGGAAATGTACAGCATGCTTTCTTGACAGTCCTTTAGGTGTGTGTACTGACATAATGTCATAATTGTGTTCCTGATGAATGGAGCTTTAAATTTGTTTGTCCTCTGTCTGGATAGACTCACTGTAGTGCAGGTGGCTGCTTAATGTTTTTCTCAGTGTGATAAGTAAGAGGTTAATGAATGCGTTACAGACTTAGACATGCATGACGTGTATACAAACCCATTATTTGTTCTGTGACAAAAATCCAGAATAACTCAAAGTTTAAATCTTGGGGCAAGGGAAGAAGATAAGGGGATGTTAAATCTCTGTGTGCATAGGAAACATTCTTCTGGTTTGGGTTCATGTGAAAAATGTTTTTGTATAAAGCAGAAAAGGTACAACTTGCAAACAGAGGTCTTTCTCTAAATGAGCTAAGATTGAAAGCGTGGTATTCTAGCATTGGTAACATGCAACATATTTTAGTGAAAAGGAAATGTCTCTTTTTTTTTTCCTTCAGCTGTAGCATCATTCCCATATGAAGATGAGTCAAGACCTCGGGCACCATCTTCCAAAGCAGCCATTCCTCCTCCAGTGTACGATGAGCCAGACAGACCTCGTTCCCCCACAGGACCTAGCAACTCGTTCCTTGCTAACATGGGGTAAATGTTGGACATATTTACACTGGGTGGAAAAAAAGCATTATAAAGTGTCAGGAATGAAAAGTTAAAATAGCTGTCAGTAGAGATAAATAACACATTTATGTATATGGTTAGTCTGAGTGCCTGTAGACATAACTGACAGGATACAGAAGAAGCAGTGGATTCACTTGAATGAGAGAAATGCATTTGAGGTGGCAGTGTTTTTAAGACAAGTTCTGAAGCCACGTTCCAGCGTGAAGTGTTTATGGGTTGTACAGTCCAAGCTGATGTAGTCCACAGGAGAGCAAAGATGGCTTGTTCCAGTAGGTTTCTTTTCTAACTTTGTCCTAATTTTGTTATGTACCTATTTCAACTCCGGTTTGTTTCTTGAGAAATTCAAAGCATATTTGCATGAATGTGGCGGCAGCTGTGTTTGCAAATCTGGCCGTTTACTTTTCTGCCTCGGGTTCGTGCTGTGTGTGATGCTTGTGTTTCTACAGTGGTGGCAAAGTGAAGTCAAATGGATGGTTAAAAATAGCCCCGAGACCTCATTTGAGAGGTGTGATGGTTAGCTGTGTGCCCTCTTCCCAGTCAGATTGGGTGTTACAGAAGAGCAGACCCGGTGAGATCCGAACTGCATGCGGGACGATCACAGCCATAGAAGTGGAGTTTATTACATTGTTACACTACATTTATTTTTGGAGACAGTTTTTTTCAATCCGTTGTTCAATAGAAACATCATTTTTCTGGGCAATGTTAAGAAAATAAACAACCATGTAACTGAAGTAGTGCTGGTGGACCCACTTACATACTGCTACCACCTCTAGTTAGCACTACCCTGGGACCTTCACTTCACTGGAGGAGGTGCTGTTATAAAAAATCATTTTGACTGTACAATTGACTACTGTTTATTCTGTGGCTTAGTGTTTCAGCTTTCAAGCTTTACATAGCCAGGCCTTTGTATGTGCCATGTAGTCACTGATGCAATGTTTTCTGTGCAATCTTATATGCCTCTTGGTAAAGCGGAGGTGACTTAGTGTAGATTATTTACTGTGGTGTAAATTACTGTGCCATGACATTTCTTTTATGCCTGGACAGCAGCTATGTGCTCCAAAGAAATGCCAGCAAAGATGGTACCTTTAATAGAATTATTACCTTAGTAAGTTCTTGAAAATTCAGAAAGGAGAGGCATGTCAATTAATACTTAGAATATCCAGGTTTGTCATAGGAAGCGCTAGCAAAACCGTGTGCTTTGGAACTCATGCAGACTTCAAAATAGTAAGTAGTATAACGTGATCTAATGTGGGAAGCAGATGGTTCCACATCTGCCTTTTCTCTCAAGCATTTGATACCAGCTACTGGCCAAGATAAGAAACTGGGCTAGATGGACCTTGGCACAATGTGTGACTTGCACTGCTACTACAGCTTTGAATGTGTTTGGAAAAGTATGAACAACCTTTGAGTATTTGCACACTCTGGAGAAATGTGATGATAATGTAAATGAATGGTAATGAAACCTTTACTAACCAATGTTCTTTTCTTTTTGCAGAGGGACGGTAGCTCATAAAATCATGCAGAAGTATGGTTTCAGAGAGGGCCAGGGGCTGGGAAAGCATGAACAGGGGCTGAGCACAGCACTCTCTGTAGAGAAAACAAGCAAGAGGGGTGGCAAGATCATTGTTGGTGATGCTACAGAGAAAGGTAATCTTGTCTTCCACCAATAAGTTTGTGAAAAATGATTGTGGGAAATAATAGTTTGTGCTCAGTGGGAGCTCCTGGATTTTTTTATTTTTTTTTTTACTCCTGCTGGCTTTTTCCCTATCATGTGCATTAGATAATGCCCTCGTTTCCCTGCGGTTGTTTGATACAGAGACAGCATCTCCGCTTACTAGGACAGCACTTCTGCATGAATACAAGTGTTGGAAGTCAGGAGATCTGGTTTTTAATTCTTAGTGGATCTGAAGCAGTTTTGAACTCATGAATGATTTCCCTCAAGGAAACAGTACATTGTCTGTGATCTTTGTAGCAGTGATTTTTCTGCATGCTGTCCTTCCAAGTAGCTACAAGATCTGAAATACTCTTCCTCACCAGTACAAACCTATATTTAGTGGCTTTCATTCCACTGTTGGCTAACAGTAAGATTCTGCTAAAAGCCTTCGTGTGAGCGTTAGTCTAAAATGATTCCATGATTAACTTTTTTTCTCTTCCTAGCAGACGCAGCCAAGAAAGCAGACTCTAATCCACTGACTGAGATACTGAAATGCCCAACTAAAGTGGTCTTACTAAGGGTAAGTTGTGATTAAAGGTGTGTCTTGGTATTTGCAGCGTGCACGACTGATCTAAGTGCTAAAACCTGCATTCCTGTTACAATTTGGACAATTCTGACCTGCACCTACACGGTGCTCAGTGTGTGTGGAGAAAATCTGTTTCCTCTGATACAAATTGTGACTGTAAATCAACATTGGTTTAGATTATGCGGTGACCATGTCACGGTGTCTTAGTATTAGGGAACTGTTTAGGCTCTGGAATGTGACAAAATGGTTCTTGACCTGGTAGACAATAGCTTAAATAATTCATGGTCACAGTTGCATGCATCTGTGATTTATCTACATAATTGTCTATTCAGACTGCATCCAACGAGTTACGTTTATTGTTTAAACTTTCAGAATATGGTGGGTGCTGGTGAGGTGGATGAAGATCTAGAAGTTGAAACTAAGGAAGAATGTGAAAAATACGGCAAGGTTGGGAAATGTGTCATCTTTGAGGTAAGAGAGAATGTGTCTCTCGTTCTGGCTACTCCAAAAATGAACTGGCCATTTGTCTTTCATGCCTGGCACACTACTCCTGTGAAGGAGCAGCATAGATTAGAGGATTTCAAAGGGTCCTTTGTTACGTTGCGATTCTATGTTTCCAATGTTTGTAAAGCGCAAACTCTGAATGTCAGAAATAGCAAAATCCTTGAGTTGTGCTTTTGGAACCTTTTTTAGTTCCTCCTGCTAAATTAATCTTTTACTTTGAGATGCTTATAGGTTTAGGTTACTGAAACTTTTAACCCTAGCTGATTTAAAAGATTTCCGTAGAGAAACAGGACCCAAGTTCAGCAGTCATAGAGTCATAGAATCACCAGGGTTGGAAAAGACCTACAAGGTCATCCAGTCCAACCATCCACCTACCACCAGTAGTTCTCACTAAAAGTCTTCAACCTCCCTTAGGCAACTGGAGAATTGAATTATATTGGCTTAATTTTACGTTCTACTTTTGTGAAGAAGTGCTGCATAAAACGGGTTTTGTTACCGTTCTAATCACATCTGGGTTTTCTTTCAGATTCCTGGTGCCCCTGATGATGAAGCTGTAAGAATATTTTTGGAGTTCGAACGGGTTGAGTCTGCAATTAAAGGTAGGCTACTAAACTGCGTCATATGAATTTCAGAGTTCACCTCTTCAAAGAGATTGAACAGTCTCACTCGTTCGACTGTTGAGCTCACAACATTTTTAGTCACTGAATTGCTGCTTGCTGACCTGTTTTTTTGTTGCAATTGTAGCTGTTGTGGATCTAAATGGAAGATACTTCGGAGGCCGAGTGGTGAAGGCTTGTTTCTACAACCTGGACAAGTTCAGAGTACTGGATCTGGCAGAGCAAGTTTGATTTTAAAAATCTAGCTCGAGGTGTCACTGTTTTGGCAATCATGTTTTCAGCAGTAGGCTGGGAAAAAAAGAAGAGAAAGTAGCTTTCCTAGCAGACTGGAAACAAGCCTCATTGAATGGATTTTTCGCATTCGTTGTGACTTCATTTTTTGTAATATAAAGCCCTTTGAAATTAAGATTCACGTCTGTGTGTTTTTGAATTGCACAGTTCTGCTTATTGCTCTGGGAATCCTGGTTTTTTTGAACTTTTCATCCATGACTTCATTATTTTGAAAACCTACTGCTGAGGAAGTGCTTTGTCTGTATTCCTGTTTTCCTTGTTGTGGTGCTTCTTCACGGTTTCCCTGTGCAGCATCCACAGTAAGTGGGAAGCTTTGGAAAAGGACTGTGTGCTATTATGCTTCTTTTTCCCGATATCTCTCTTGCTCATAAGTCCTCCATCTCTGCACGCCAGAGTGATTCAGGGTGATTGGACAGTTGGCAGCTAGTTTGTTCTTCCCTGACTTCAGGACAATATTTTCTATGCCAGAATGGAGACTAGAGTAACAAGGAGTGAGTTTGTGTTTCTTCCCAAGTCCAAAGAGAACACATTTAATACAGGGAATCGGAAGGAGAAAGGAAATTAAAAGGCTTAGGCATCTGAATCAGAATGAGTGGACTGTTAGCAGATGCTCTATACTATCAGGCAGTCTTTGCTAGAAAGCCAGCATTAACTGATTGCAGGTACTTATTGAAATGCTGTGCATAGAACTGAGAGAAACTCGTTCTTTCATCTGGCCAGCTATCAGATTCTCAATTCCTCTCATGTCACACATAGGTAACTAACTTTTAGTTGATTCACACCCAAGAAGAAAGCAATGCAAGAAAATTCTCATAGAAAAACGTGAAGAAATGACAAACTAAACTTCTAATCACTGCAGCTCTTTTCAGTCTGATGTAAAATAGTATGTAGCATTCTGCTCCTGGTTTCGTGTTCACCTTTTGTTTGGGAACAATATGTGACTGAGTTGGCAAGAGAAGGCTATGCAGTGATGGTGGTTGCCTGTGTGCTTCTTTGCATCTACAATTGCCACTGAAATTGTATAGATGTTAAAAATGGAAGAGAGCTTTGAGGGCATTTTAGCTGTTTAAAAGCTGATGCTCGATGTCTTTTTCCTGTTATACACATGTACTCGGGGGAGGGGATATAGACCTGTAGTTGATCAACGCTGTGAGTATCTCCAGTTAATTGCCTTCTATTAAGTTTTGGCTGCAGATCCATATGACAAACCCTTCGTCTTGTTTTTTTTTGCTTATTTTGTCTGCTTGTGCTCCAGCAACCTCTGTACAAACATTTGCCTGTAAAAGAGAAAACAATTTTTTAAAAAAACTTGTATTTTACCTACCGTGTGTCAGCTTCCTTACTGTCCTCTTCTGTTACACAAGGCCTTCCCTCCAAGGCGGTCACTTCTATGGCACGTTTGCCACTGTTGGCATTGGCTGTGATCCACCATTAGAAAAACCTCACTGCAGCAAAGATGAAGAACCAGCCTGACTAATGCTAAAACCACAGGTCTTGGGGCCATAACAGAATTCAGATTCTGTTATTAGCTCTGCTGTTAGTTTTCTGTTTGACCTTGAGCAATATACTTTAAAGCCCTTTCTACTATGTAGTAAAATGAAGAAATTAGCCTAGTAGGAATTAGCTTATATTTGCTTAAAAGAGTTAAATAATTTGAATGTCATGCTGCAGAAAGTTACCCGCTGGTAATCCATTTAGTGTGATCTGAACTTAACTTGAAATAGGAATTGGCTTTTATTTCAGCAAATACTGCTGTTCTGAATGAGTAGCTGTTACCATTTCCTGAGTATCCAAACTTCTAACTAGCTCCTCTGCCTTTTTATGTGTAACACCAGCTTCAGAGCTTCCAGTTTAATGTGTTCAAAGTCTTCTACTTGCTGAGAATTGCTTTACTGGCAAGCCCTGTGCCATTGAATTGTAAAAATCATTGTCATTGTTGAAGACTGATGCCTAACACTTCTCTCTGTAAGCGTAGAGGAAGTGGCTTGTTGGTTTAGTAAATCAAATATTTTATCTGTAGCAATGGGTCACTAAGACAGCTTACCTCCTTCTGAGGTGTTAGCAGATGTACATTGCCTTCGTTTCATTTCAAGTCTTGTTCCTTTGTAGGTAGTCATTTTGCTGCGTGCAGCAGTGATGTTGGAGCCTGGTTTGTGAGCAGTTGGCCTCTAGGTGCTGCTGCAGGAAATAGAACCACAGAGGCCGATGTGGAAACCTGACAAGGGTCAGACATACTGACTGTGGTCCTTGGTCTAAGATCTTACTGATGATTTATTTGTTATAAGTAAGGTAGTTAGTAGCAAGTATTCTCTTTTTTGCAAATGCACATTCTTCCACTTAATGTATGTTGATTTGTTGGCTCAGGCTTTGTCAGATAAGACTGTTCCTTGCATGTCTTTAAAACTAGTTTCAGAATTCTCTGCTTCCTACCTCCTCTGGAAGCTGTTGTTACTGACTTTAGTTTCTCAGATTACCTTTCATTGGACACTTTCAGCTCTTCCTGCTTATACATCCATTTTCCTTCCATCATTCATCAGCACCCTGTCGAAAAGCTCCACAGCACTTAATTTGGAGTTCTGTTACACCTGTGAACTTTCACTTGCGCTTGTTTCTTCATCTTTTTGTACTTGAAACTGTGCACCAACTTTTTTTCTGGAAGGTATATTGTAAACATAACTTCATAACTGTAGTCTAGGGCAATATTTTTGTTCCTCTTTTTGTGTGATGCCTTAGAAAATTGTTATTACAGGAAATGAATAGAAAGGTGACCTGATTGGCAGTACACTATTGGTTATGTTACTTCAGGTGACAGGTTTGATATTTTTCAGGCTTGATTTCCCGAAGTTAAACTTTAATTCCATGTTACCCTTGTATGTGCTCTGATTCTCTGATATGCTGAATTACTGAATCTCCTCTCAGGCTAAGCACAAACTGTTCATTACTTCCGAGAATCTAGATTAGATGCCTACTTAAGGAAGATTTGGCAGTGTCCTGATGCTAACAGCAAACTGAGAGGGACATTGAGGACGTGCCAGCCAGGAGCTGAACAAGATGTCCGTGGTGTGTTACCAACCCTGAAGTCTAAAGAACAGGGATTTGCATAGCAGCATAACCATTTGCTGCCTTCTTATTTTTCTAAAATGTAGCAGTGATTGTTATTTTAAAAGGAGGGAAGCGTTGACTTGATGCCTTTGTAATTTCTAGTTTTTATAACCTCAAGGTTTGATTCCTGAGTGGCAACAGCTATTTCAGAGCCCATCATTATGAACGTAGGTTACGACTGTGTTTTCTTACGTGTGCTGGTCTGTATTCAGCCTATGCTGAATTTTGTCTGTCAGTTCATCACTTGCCCACTTAGTGTCAGGCTAAAGAAATCTGATGAGCCTCGCGCTCACAGGGAACGTTAAGTTTTAAATTACTGTTGTCAAAATCTAAGCTTGATGTGCTAATGTTATATGAAAGATGAGAGTTGTTGCCTCAAAAACGTGTTATCTAAACAGCCGTGCAAAGAGGGAGGGAGACAGCTAAAACGTGTCTTGCCCAAGGTCATGCAAAAGGTTGGTTGCAGAGCTGAGATTACACCCTATAGCCCTATATTCCGACTATGCAACTAAAACCCAAATTTCTCCTGGAGGAGTTGCTTTTTATTTAAAGGCAGAAAATGGTAAGTGCACTTAGCCTTAAACTTAGTTAGACTTTATAATGACCTTTTCCTTAATTACCCAGCATTCATCAAAATTACACACTTTGTACTTCTGAAGCTCTTTTCTGTGAGACAGAACTGTGATGTAGTAAAATAGTAAACAGTCGTTGATTTTATAGAGAAGGAAATTGAGATAAGCCATGCAGCAGCAACAGGAATGTCAACCACGGGAACAAGAGGCTGAAATTCCAGGTCCTACTGAATTGGCTTGAAGTTGTTAATTCTGCAAGTGATTCTGCTTGTATGCTACGCTGATCAACGCAAACAGGTAAGTTGCAGCTTACCTCCTGTTGCAAAATACATTTTTTAGAAGGTGAAAAAAATATTATTGCTGCTTCCATTTCTGCCAGCAGATGCAGCAGTAAGAATATAGCACTCTCAAAATAGCTTCTTTTTTTTTTCCCTTTGTTTTTTCTTTTTCCTAGTTTGATAAGTACCAACAAACATGCATGGCCAGCTAGAGTTGATATTGAAGAGTGAAACACTGCCAAAATCCAGGAAGTGCTTATATTTGTCTTCTAGATCTCATGGGAAATCAGTGTTTCTGGACTATCAACACAGGTCTTTTAGTGCCCTTAATTTCACAGAATTGTAGAGTGATTGAGGTTGGCAGGGACATCTGGTCCAACCTCTGCTTAAATAGAGACACCCAGAATAGAGTGCCCAGGACCACGTCCAAGCAGCTTTCAAAGCTCTTCAAGGAGGGGACTACAAGCACTCTGGACAACCCATGCCAGTGCTCCGTCACCCACACAGCATAGAATTGCTTCCTGATGTTCGGAGGGAATCTCCTGTGCTCTGATTTGTGCTTGTTGCTCCTTGTCCTGGAACTGGGCACCACTGACAAGAGCCTATCCCCATCCTTCAGCGTTCCCTTCAAATATTTATAGGCAGTGATGAGATTCCCCCTGAGCCTTCTGTTCTCTAGGCTGAGCAGTCCCAGCTCTTTCAGCCTTTCTGCACAGGAGAGCTATCTCAGTCCCTTCATCTTCACAGTCCTTTATTGGATACTCTCCAGAATGTCTATACTGGACTGTACTGGTGAGTCCAGAACTGGACACAGTACTCCAGGTATGGCTTCACCAGTGCTGAGTGAACCACCTGTGACCACCCACTGGTCACATTCCTCCTCATACAGCCCAGCATGCTTCTAGCCTTTTTTGCATCAAGGTCACGCTGAGAATCTCAGGGGAGATGATTTCAAAGGCCTTCCTGAAGTCCTGGTAGACGATGTCCACTGCTCTCTCCTTGTCTACCAGTCCACTTCGGCATACAAGTTAATTAAGTTGGTCAAGCATGCTTTCCCTTGGTGACGCCATGCTGAATGCTGCTGCTGATTTTCCTGTTGCTTATATGCCTGGATTTTTTTTTATTTTATTTTATTTTTTTTTTTTTGCAGAATTTGCTGCTCCAGAATCTTCGATATAAATGAAAATTCTCTAATGCATTTTGGAAGAGAGTAAGAGCATCCATACAGCTGAGGGCTGCTCACAGATGTACCTAGTGTTGATAACAGTTTACTCACTAGCTACAAGACTGCAACCTTGCTCCTTTCCCTAATAAATCAGGAGCTGCTTATGATTGCAGAGAACCAATCATGTTGATTACAAGCACCCTCTGTTCCAGAAACTGCAGTACTGTGTGATAATGATTGGACTCTGGGAGTATTCATACCTTTGAGTGATGAGTCGCTTGTCCTTAGAAGAGGAATAGGGATTTGATTGCGTTAGCACTGTGCTCAGTCTGTTAATTTGCCACCAGCAGAGCAATGAGAATATACCTCCTTTTAGGAACTGCTACTTTGAGAAAACTCATGTTTCTTCAGGTTCTGTTTGGCTTTCTATTTTTTTTAATTTGCATTTATGTGTAGGAGGAGACCCTTCAGGAGAGAGAGGCACCATGATGAGTTGTTGTACCACTGCTTCTCTTTCCACCCACTGGCCAACCTCCAGCTCCTGTTGGCAGTCAGTGTCTGAGCTGGGGTTTTTCCCCTATGCTAGAGGAAAGATTTGAGCTTTTATGAAACGTTGGCTCTGTCAGCCAGGAGATTTGGCTTTCTGCTGCGCTGAGCTGTGGAAGAGAAGGTTTTTCAAAGATGAATTTGAGAACAACTCTGAGCTTCAGAATTTTGTGTGTCCTACAGGCAAGACTTCCATTAAATGACTTCTCTCTTTCCCTCTGATGCTGAGGACTTCATTCTAGTTGCACGGAAGTGAAAGAGCAATCACAGAACCTTTCACACCCAACCAGTTATTTTTCTCACTGCTTCAGGGCCTGCCCTCTGTGGTTCACAGGCTGCCCTCTCCTTGGAAAACTTCCACAAACCTTCAGCAATGGGAAGGCCTTGAGGTGAGTTACTGGGTTAAAACCATCAATAGGAAGGCACTGATGAGCAGCAGGTACTGAGTGTTCAGCCTCATGAGTAAACAGGTCTTACTGCTTACTCCTTGGTGTATTTCACCCATTTTCTTCTGTTGGAACTATTCTGTTTGCCCTATTCTTGTCACTCCAGCAGCCAGCTTTATGTCACCTGCATACTTTCCAGAAGACTGAAATTCTGGTTCTAGCTCAACATATGGAACTCAGAACAAAGAGGTGACATGATCAATCTCTCTCCCCTCCCTTACAGCATGTTGCTGTAAGTAGAAAGGAGACACAACACAGAAGAAGATCAGACTGACCCTTGTATCTGCTCTGTGAATAATGTCCAATCTCCAGCACTGATTTTTCTTGAATTCTGTACTCCAGATCTTTTGGGAGACCACATCTTAAAAATTCTTTATTCTGCATTTACTCGTATTGGCGTAGCATCTGGAACCAGCTGCAGGTCAGCCTGGTGCTATGTATCTGGAACAACAACAACAACAAAACAACCCACAAAGACAGTCTCTGCAGAATATTGTTTGCACTGCACCACTGACATCTGGTAATTGGTTCTAATAGGACTTCTGCAAAGCCCAGCTGAAGGTGGTCAGGCAGCTCCTGGAAGGACACGCCATGCTCTTTTTCTGAATGTTGGCTTGCTGTGGTGCTCTGGGGAAATTACTGAGCCGAGGAGGGGGACAGCTCTGGTGCTTAGGGTAACGAATGAGATACATGTGAATGCTTTGAGGTGCTGTGAATAACAGGTCTGTGAGAGAGGAGGCAAATCTCAAGGGAAGTCTCATATCTGTGCCTGTTAGGTGTTTGCACAGTGAGTTTGAAAATGAAACTTTACCTCACAGGACTGCAGTGACATTTTATGCATCACAGAGGATGACAGAATTTTCAAGGTTGCGAGAATTGGCTGATTTGCTTATGATGTCAGCCAGCTCCAGAGCATAGAAGCCTTAACTCATGTGCAGCTCTACGCTTTCTCATCACTATTTGTGCCTTGTGTCAGGAGCAACAAATGGGGAGCTGCTCCTTTCTCCTTCTCACCAAAGGACCTGTGGACTCTGACACGGCTGCTCGTGTTGGTACAATTGCCTTTCTCTTTCTGCAAGCCAGCAGGTATGTGTGCTGTATGCCTTCAATAGCCAGGGTGATTTTGTATGCTATTTATTGCTACAAGTCTCTAGTGTTACTTGAGTTGCAATGCCCCAAATTAGTGGTAAGGAGGAGAAAATGGAATAAAGTCTGCAGGGCTTTTAACTGCTGGAAAAGATTGCACAAACCTACCATTTCCACTTCTGTGTTCCTCAGGAGAGAGAAACATGACAAAGCCCTTGTCTGTATGCCAGACATGGGCTGGGAAATGGGCACTGAGGAAGATCAGAGCAGATGAGACCCAAAGAAAAATCCCTTGGAGAAGGGTCAGCATGCGGATTTCTCCTCTCATATCTGCTTTCTCCAGTTTCTGTACCACGCAAAGATTCATGGTGTTTCTTTTTAAGTAAGGAGAAATAGGTTAATCCCAAAGCACAGGGCTTGGTTCTTTGTTCCTATTGTGTTAGTTTAGGAATGCAGGAGTACAGCCTTATGCCTGCTGCTGGTCACTGTGCAGCATTAATGCACCCTAAGCCCAATAGGTGGGGGACAGAAGCTGTGCTCCCTGTGCAGAACCCCACTTTGGCAGGCATGAAGGCTGGTGCTCCCCTACATCTCCTAGCAAGCGTAGCATCTCCAGTGCTAAATTTTGTTTTTGACATAAACCAGATAAAGCAGGTGCCAGAAATCTTGCAAGGGTGCTTTAAGCGGCACGTGCTTTACTGGCTGATAAAGCACAAGAGAACCTCAGCTATAAAGAAAACAAGGTATTTCACAAGAAGACAACTAACCCTTTTCTTGTTTCTCTTCTGCCTCTTACATCTCCTTTAGGAAGAATGTGTGTTTCCCAAAGCAGTTTTTAAGCATCTTACCACCTCACAGCCCTTTCGTTGTTTTTATTCTTCCAGTCTCTAAGGCGTGATCTCCAGCTTCCATCTGAGAGCTTCCAGCAAGTCAGTAGCTCAGGAATCCATACGGTCCTGCCAAGGGAAAGGTCTTCAGCTCATCACTGATCTCTCCACCTCTTGCTGCGGGCAGAAAGCTGGGTAACGTTTTTGGACTTCGCTGCTTCAAACTTGTAAAACTTGTATAGCAACTGTGAACCAAAACTCAAACGATACTCTAGCAAAACAAGCCTATGCTCCTCCAGCACCTGCTCCTCTTGAGAGGATGGGAAGGGAAAATGGATGGGTTTTGTGCTGTTTGAGGCACTTCAGGAAAATGCTGGGCTTATGCAATTGTGGTGATGCACTGTCCTCACTGGGAGAGGATATGAGTTGGAACAGTTCCCAGTGACTCCTCTTCCCTCTTTGTGTATGTGTGAGGCATATAAGGACCTTGATAGGGAAGTAACTTTATGGAAATGAAATGCACTCAAACCAGGATTCGGGTATTTGCTTCAAATGCAAATGTAAAGAGGAGCATGCAACCCAGCTCCCTACAGTGCACCAGTTAAAGCTCTGCACGTTGTACCATATAGCACAACACGGTTGGTTTTGCAAATGAAGTCCCCAGAGTATCACATTCACCTGCAAAGGATCAGCTCTTCAGAGGAAGTCAGGAATTAAGGATTAACAAAGAGGGAAAAAAAAAAAGTCAGTCGTGAAAATATGGCCATCTGTGACGGTGCTGTTCATGTATTTTTTTCCTCACTTTGCTTTCCCCAAAGTGTTTTGCTTCGTTTAATTTCTATGAAACAGGTTGCTTTACTTGTGGACAAAGCTCAGTTGATGGTCTTTGTTTGTCCTCCACTGGTTTTTCAGGCAAAGCTCAAGAATTATTAAATAAGAACACAGGAAGACTGAGGCTGTTATCATTTTTTCTATTATGAACATCGTGACACTGGCATTGATAAAATCAATGCATACTTTTTTTCTTTAAAAATCAGAATGAAAAAAAAAAACCACGGAGCCTGGATTCACCTTGCAGGGGGTCTTGGTGAAAAGCAATTGATTATTTGTCACCCTGCATGTATTAGAAGAAGGAAGTAGGTGTTTCTCTCAGCGTGACACTCTCCTTTCAGTGCCAGGGAGGTGTGTTGTAGCAGTTCAAAGCTATGGAAATCAGTGGGAATGTCCCTGGAGAAGCGAGGCTGGGTTTGCATGGAAAGAGCACGACCACATTTAGGAACCTGCTCGAGCAGGCATCTGCAGGAAGGCCACTAAGCTATATATCTGACAGCAGGTGGTACCGCTGCAGTAATTACTGCGTGCAGATCACTCATGGGAAATGCTGTCCGGTTCCTTACAGTGCTCTTGGGCCTTTCTTTCTCAAACCCAAAAGCCGATTACTGCGGGCAGAACATGAGACTGGGGCCCAGAGCTGTGCAAGGGACCAAGAGCACCTTTACCTAAGTCTTTGACCTGCATCTCTCTAATCCAATCTTCTCATGACACCTTTATAGAGCACCTAATCTTTGTGATATGAGGATGCCAGCCCTAATACCAGGCTAGCAAAAATAATCTGTCTAGGTCAGGTTGCAGTGCACGTGGAGCCTGACTGGAGAGTCTCCAAGAGCTGCTTGTTTCCAGCCCATGCTGCACCTTAAACTCTGACAACCTGGTTGTGTGCTGTCTGCTCTCCCAGCAGAAACACTATTGTCATTGCCAGTGACATAGTTAGAACCCACAGGCCACTCTGCAGCTTTCCCTTCTGCTAAATTTTCAAGGCTGAAGCATCAAACTTGTTATCAACACCTGCAAAGTGGAGCTTGGCACAGGTGTCTTTGCTACCTGGAGCACAGAATGGTTGGTAAAAGCCTTGGAAGCGGGGACACAGACTGAAAACAGAAGGCTCGAGGCTATAAACAACACACAGCTTGGCCAGTGACTGGTCACTGAAGTACAACCTTGAGAGCTAGGAAAGATTGGCTTAGGAGAACAGCAGCAGAAAAATAGCTGAGCAGTGGGATAAGGTCTGGGGAAGCAACACCTTCAAGCAACGTGTAATCCAGGGGTTGAGGCCAGGGGCTAAGAGCCTGTGCCCAGGGAATCCAGCATCTTACAGAAGGACAAAAGAGAATTATGCAAGCCTGATTAATTGTGTAAGCATGTCCCACCTGATGGTGGGCCAGCTTTTATGAGCACCCTCGTCTTCCTTGGGCTTGTGCCATGCAAGTAGTTTTAAATGATATAAATATTTTAAATGAGCAGCTCACATTATCATTTGCTCATAGTGCATAAGCCTCTTTGCAAAGTGGATCCCTGTGTCTGATTCTCAGCACGAAACGACTGCATGGCTCCAGCCCAAGAAAAGCACTGACATCCCTGGCTTGCAGACAGTTCCTGTGCATCATCTTTCCATGCTGCTGATGGGAAAGGCAGGTCAATTCAGTAGTGATTTCCTGGGTGGGCAATCACTGAAGGAAATATCCATTCCTCCATGTATAGGTTAATATGTCTCCACTTCCCTTAGGTTTGTGCAGAAATGCTGAGCATCTTAGCGTGGCAGCGCACCCCATCTCCCATGCCCCTTGAAATATTGCAAACATTGATGAATATGAGCTGGAGTTTGTCAGGACTCTGGGCTGTATCTCCACCCCATTTTCTGTGCAAATACTGCCTTCCTGTCTGCAGACCTGGCTGCAGTCAGCATCTCAGCCAACCATGGGCTTAAAACCTGGTATAAAGGTAAAAGAACTCTTCACTGCATTAATTTTAACTAGGCAACTCCACCAACATTTCAATAGCCATTAAATCATGCTTTTGTTTCCTTTGGAGACGGCTTCCTACAGGCCACAGCTGGAAAAGGTGCTGGCAAGCACCACGGCTGTTGGTGCCTCTCCCAGCATGGAAGCCTTGGGAAGATCTCAAGAATCCATCTACACCATCCCTCAGCCCCGAGGCAGGATCAGCGCTGGCTAGGACCACTCCCAGCGTGTTTGCCCAACCTGTTCCTAAAAGCCTGAGTGATGCCAAGCTGCCTTCTCTGCCCGTGCAATCTGGTGTTTGTGCTCCACCAAGAGAAGAGCCATCCTTGCTTCCTCAACCCAAACCATATGTTGTTTAGATTCCATCTAAATCCAATCTTGACATCATCTTCCAGTTTTTTTTTTTTAATATTCTCAATGTTATGCCATTCTTCTGTTGAATGGTGAGGGATGAAAATCCGAGTGTACCAGAAATCCCCAGACTATGTTTGGAGACTTTCCTGTTTATTTAAACTGCTCAGCACCACGTAGATGCCCGAGGTGCTTTCTGTGGGCGAAAAACAGTAGGGTGTAATATAGAGAATGAGGCAACAAGATGCTTCGACTCCTACGAGGGCCTTGGCTGGAGCTTGCAATTTGCTTTCTAGAGATTGCCCGTGGGGAAAACATGGAGAAGCAGGATAGACACAGGGAGACATGGTTCTGTCCAAGAGCCTTCTGGCCCAACGCACAGAGCATCCGGAGCAAATCTCAATTATCAACCAGGTGTTTTATTCATTTGCCACCCAATTTGCACTTGGGATATTGAAGCCTTTGCGCCACTCCAAGTGCAAAGGGGGTGGCAAAGCCTCTTTGCCTCCCTGATGGAAGCAAGGTCCTCCCAGGGACCTTAACTACCAGCCTCCAATATAGATCCTGATCACCTCTGAGATGTTCCTACTGATACGTTTTTGGAGCATCCGAGAAAGATAAAGGTTGCAGAACAAAAACAGCTGAGGATTTATGCACCTTCCAGGCTATGCAAGCATGGGCAGGATATTATGGACAACAGATCTGGACATAAGCATCCAAACATGGATTTTGATGAATGTGATGCCCAAGTTCATCACTGGGTCTAAACCTGATTATACCACATTTTGGGGTTATTCTTCCAGGGATGTACTGATAAGCAGCATTTATCCCAAGATGTACAACTACAGAAGTCTCTGTGTTTTCTAGAGATCATCAGTGCAAAGAACAGCACTTATTTCAGCGGAGTACAGCACTGATGTTGAGTCAAGCTCCCAGTCCTGCTAGGGATGGATCAGCAGAGCTGCTGCACGGTAGACAGAGGAAATAAATCCAACAAATGGAGAAAAAAAAAGCTTTACTGTAAAAAATTACTGCTTCTGCTAGAAAATCCCAAGGAAAACAGGTTGCTGTCATGGTACCCTGGCCTTGGGCATGACTGGGGAGTCCCTTCTGCACATGGGTGTTGGGATGCATGGAGTCAAGGAGGACAATCCTTTAAAAAAAAAATAAAAATAATAGTTTTCTAATTATTTGCCATGAGAAAATGGTTGCCCACACGATCTGCCTGTGCAGAGACTCATCTTCAGTGTTTCCTGCTGTATTTGCTGGAGATGGGGCAGAAACCAGCTGCCCTAACTGGTTCCAGATGCTGGCAGGAAGCTCAGCATCCCCACGTCACCAACTCTTCCATGCTTCTGTCGCTCGAGGCTGAGGCTCAGGGATGTCTCCATGTGCAGCTACCATCCCTTCCAGAGCAGGGCAGAATCAATGCCACTGCCACAGCCACCTCTTTGAGGAAGGTCTTCTGCCTCCAGTGAGAACGGTACAGGAGCTATAGTAAAAATGAACAACTCTCAAGCCAGTAACACTTCACCTTCACCTCCTGCTGCAACCTGAACTGCAGGTTGAATGGTAACCGTGATGATGGTGCTTCAAAACCTGGGGTCAACTCTCAGCTCAAGCCTGTGCTGCTTGTTCCTGCTGTGATCCAAAAGGGATGGGGATTGGCTCATCCTAGGTGTGTGGGTGAGCACAGCAAGATCAGAGAATCACAGAACCAATACGATTGGAGAACACCACTAAGATCATGCAGACCAACCCATCTGCACCACCCATGCACTCTAAACCATATTCCTCAGTGCCACATCTCCATGTTTCTTGAACACCTCCAGTAATGGTGATCCCACCACCTCCCTGGGTGGCCTGTTCCAACCACTCTTTCTGAGAAGAAGTTTTTCTAATATCCAACCTGAACCTCCCCTGGCACAACATAAGGCCATTCCCTCTCATCCTATCACTGTTACCTGGGAGAAGGGGCCGACCCCCATCTCGCTACAACCTCCTTTCAGGGAGTACTAGAGAGAGATAAGGTCTCCCCCAAGCCTCCTCTTCTCCAGAATAAACAATCCCATAAGACTCGTGCTTTAGACTCCTCACCAGCTTTGTTGCCCTTCTCTGGACACGTTCCAGGGCCTCGACGTCCTTCTTGTACTGAGGGGTCCAAAACTGAACACAGTACTCAAAGTGTGGCCTCATCAGGGCTGAGCACAGAGGGACGATCACCTCCCTGCTCCTGCTGGCTGCTCTATTTCTGATACAAGCCAGGATGCTACTGGCCTGCTGGGCCACCTGGGCACACTGCTGGCTCATGTTAGCGGAGCATCAACCAGCACCCCCAGATCCATTTCCTCTGCGCAGCTTTCCAGACACTGCCCCAAGCCTCAAGTGTTGCATGAGGTCATGACTAAAGTGCAGGACCCAGCACTTGGACTTGTTAAAGCTCATCCCATTGGTCTCAGCCCGTAGATCCAGCCTGTCCAGATCTCTCTGTAGGGCCTTCCTACCCTCAGGCAGATTGATGCTTCCTCCCAACTTCGTGTCATCTGCCAACTTACTGAAGATGCATTCTATCTCTTCATCATCGGTAAAGGTATTAAACAGGGCTGGCCCCAGTACTGAGCCCTGGGGAACACCACCAGTGAACCCCAGCCCAGCTTGTTTGTGCAAAGGTGGCCAGACGATGCTAAATGGAATGCCTGAGTTCCTGGTGTTGGGAGAAGCAGCGTTTTCTCAGTTTGGCCCAATAGCACTGCAAAACAGAGATGAAATGAGATGAGATGATGCTCTGTTGCTCTCAGCTCAGCAGCCCTGCTGCCGCCGGGATGCAAAGGGTTAAAAGCTGCAAAACCCAAAGAACTTCCTCCTTTTCGGCAACGCCTGCCTCCGAATGACGCCGGTTTCTGCCGGGCTTTGCCCAAATATGTCCATTTCCTTCTGAAGGAAAAGAAAAAAGAGAGGAAGGAGGAAGATAAGAAAGGAGCTGGACGTTGCCACCGATAGCGCAGCCCTACCTCCCGCCCGCCCATGCCGTTCCGCAAAGGTAGAGACGGGGGGTTTGGGGAGGGCAGCACCCCCATATGGCCTTGGGGGGCTGGGGAGGGGGCTGAGGTGCCCCACGAGCCCCTTTGTAGGGGTGCGAGATGGAAGCACCAAGCTTGTCTGTGCCTCCAAGGGCACAGAGATGCTATGAGGCTGGTGTGGGGGGGGGTTGCAGAAGTGTGTGCCCTTGGCTGTGGGTTTTTAGTTTCTCTCTGCTTTTGGGGGTAAATCGGCTCTGGGTGGTGTAAGAGAGGAGGAGGACAGGCTAGCAGGAGCTTTCTGTGCCAGTGTATGGGGTGCTGGAGGGGGTTTTGGGGTGACGCAGGCTGAGAACTGGCAACCTGCATGCATTTGTGTCTGTCCTTGGGGGATGCTCGGCTGGAGGAACTGTGCCGCTGGGATCCTGGGAGGAAACAGGCTTCTGAGAGGGGTATTCCACCTCACAGCCCTTCTTTCATGCTCTCTGATCCCCAAAAATCTCTTCTTCCCAAGTTAACTCCGTTACATGGAGAGCATTCATGCTGTCACCCAGCTTGGCGGCATGGGGCAGGGAGGACCCAGCTCAGGTTAGATATTAGGACAAATTTCTTCCCAGGAAGAGTGGTGAGGCTTTGGAACAGGCTGCCCAGAGGTGGTGGAGTCACCATCCCTGGAGGTGTTCAAGAAAAGGGCAGGTGTGGCACTGAGGGATATGACTTAGTGGGCATGGTAGTGATGGACTGATGGCTGGACTAGATGATCTTAGCGGTCTGTTCCAACCTTAATGATTCTGTGATTCTTAGCCCTGATAGCACTTGTTTGCTGCCCTGCAGGTGGGTGGATGAGCTTTCCGTCCTCCCCCGAGCTGCTGAAAAATGGAGGCCTTCACGTCACCTCCTTCTTATCATCACATGTCACATCAGGATATAGTGGTGTTGGCTTGGTAGGGATGCTCATGGTGGCTTCTTGTCCCAGGAGCTCTGTTGGGTAGAGGAACTGGGTGAGGAAAAAGCCTTATCCAGGAGATACAAAGGCAGGGGTAAGTTAAGGCATGCAAGGACATAAGGAGAGGATGCTGCTCAGCCTCTAACCCGTCTTGTTTGCTGAAGCAGAGCAGTGTCTCCTTGCTGGTGTGCAGCTGGGGCAGGGGCACGGGGTACCATTGTGGGGATGCTGCACGCTGAGGCTGGTGTGGTGTGAAAGAGCAGCAGGGATGGATTGAAAACTGGGAAGAGGCGGCTGGATTGGGTTTTCTCACCTCTCCCTGCTGTGGGGAGGATGTTTGGGGTGTGAGGCAGTTTGCCCGCAGTCATGTTCACAGCGCCCGTGATCTCAGGCGCAGAGATTGATGTTGCCATTTAAGGCTTAATGAGAAGTGATGTGGTTCACACCCTCGCATCCTGACAGCACAGCAGGCTGCAGGTCTTGGTTTAATTTTAGGCGATAAACGGATTCATTTAGAGCAGAAGGAGAGATAGCGGGCGGCAGGCAGTGGGAGGAGAGCAGAATGCACCAGGCTTTAAAAATGCAAAATCCTGGTTGCTGAGGACAGGGAGCGAAGTGTGGCCATGGTGCCATGTTGTGGCACAACTACCCTGCGTGTCCTTGTCACCTTGCTATGGGCAATTAATTCAGCTCTGCAACTCTTGGTCACTGTCCCAGTCGCAGCTCCGTTACAAACCTCCTCTAGAGGTCAACCTTGAAATGCCAGAGAAGCTGCCAGCAGCTCCCTCATCAACTTGCAGCTCCTCCAGGAGGACCTTGGGAAGGTCCAACATAGCTCAGAGGGCAGTGCAGATGGGGTTTGTTCATGAGTCATTCCAAAGAGCCCCCCAGCAAGGAACCCTTCTTCTTGCGGATGGAGACGGTAAGACTTGCTGAGACAGAACAGCTGAAAGTGGTGGCCTCAGTGGGGTTGGAGTCAGGATGTAAAGCCAACCCTCCCAATGGAAAATGGGGCCTCTAGCCAGCTTGGCAAGAAAGCTGAGCCTCTGGGAGCCTTTTGGGAGCAGCAGATCACTCCAGGGCTTGCTCTGAGCAACTGAGAGCTGCAAAGAGGAGGCTCTGCCTGGAGGCTTTGCAAACCCCAGGTAGCCAGAGGCATGTGGAGACTGGGACTTTCATGTTAGAGGCCCCGAGCCATCTTTTCATGTGGAAACATAGTATCCTGGGTGTAAAATGCAGATTTCTCCCTAGTTCTGTTGGCTTCTCAGAGTTTTGGCATCACCTTCCTGAGTTTCCCTGACAAATGTATGCTGAATCCTGCACGTGTTGGCTCTGTTCTGCTTCCTTTCTCTCCAGCACTGCAGCCAGTGGCATCACCTCAGGATCTGTGTTTCATGCCTGCACTACAGTTACCATTCAGCCAACCTCAAGGCATTTGGCAGTTTCAGGTGATAAAGAAAGGTATTTCTAGTGGGGATGCTCAAGGACAGTTAGAAGCAATGGGCTCAGAGAAGGAATTGCTTTCTTACACACTACGACATCAGCTGGGAGCACTGGAGAAAATCTCATTTCTTATCCTGACAAACGCTGGCCATGCTGCAGTTCTGCTGATGGGAGTGTTGGGAGCTCTCAACTAAAATGCCCTTCACCTGGCCTGAAAAATACAGCTTTATTACTGATGGGAGGAAGGCTGGGAGTGTGCAAGCAATAAACAAACAGGATCTTGGCAGAGAGCAGGACATCTGTCACCTGTCAAAGGACAAAATAATTTCTTGCAGTACTACAGACTGGGAAGGGCCTGGAGATCAGGCTGAAAGCCAAAGAGCAGAGATCGAACACATGATGCTGATAGCAATGGGCTGCCATGGGTACAGCTCCAGCAGTTAACCAGTATGAAAGGACTTGATGGATGCAAGGTATTTCACAGCTAAAACAAAAAGCATTTGACATTGTGTCCAAGCCTGGGGCTCCCAGCACAAGAAGGATGCAGAGCTGTTGGAGGAGATCCAGAAGAAGGCCATGAAGATGATCAGAAGGCTGGGACGCCTCTCCTATGAAGAAAGGTTGAGGGAACTGGGCTTGTGTAGCTCAGAGGAGAAAAGGCTCTGGGGAGACCTCATTGAGACCTACCAGCACTTACAGGGAGCTTATAAACAAGAGGGAGAGGTGTTCAAGGCCAGGTTGGACTGGGCCCTGGACAGCCTCATCTAGTGGGTGGTAACCTTGCCCATGGTAGGGAACAGAACTAGATGATCCCGTAGGTGCCTTCCAACCCAAACCACTCTATAATTCTGTGACTCTGATTCAGTGATTAAGGGCTCGGTTGTATCTAAATGCATAGGCTGACTTCCAGCTGTTGGACAGGGAACCTGCTGGGTGCTGCTTGGATTGCCAGTTACCCGGGCCTATTACTGCTGGGCTGACGTGAGCACAGGATCTTGCCTGCTGATGCATGGCTTGAATTGGGAAAGAATGAAGACTTGACGCTGATTGATGAGAGGATAAATTCTGGAGAGGCTGGTGTTGATTCTGAGCATTAGTGGTCTTCTCTGGTACTGCCAAAGATCATACTTTTTGAGTGCTGATGATATTTAAGGTCCCTTCCAGTCCAAGCCTTTCTATGATTTTGTGGGAGAAGTGGGCTTGGATGGCCATGGGCTGTGGTTTGGAGAGGGGGACACCACATCCCTGGAAAGGGGCTCTGCTGCCTAGATCATAGAACCATAGAACCATTTGAGTTGGAAGGGACCTTTAAAAGTCATCTAGTCCAACTCCCCTGCAATGAACAGAGACATTACAGCTAGATAAGGTTGCTCAGAGATGTCAGTAGACATGATAAACCTTCACATTGTCTGCTCCCTGGGCTCGAAGAAGTCCCATTTCTAAACAGGGTTGCTGGGTATGTCTAGGGGAAGTCCCCCATGGAGCATTCCTTGTGGTTCATGGAGTGGCCACTGCATGGCCCCGTCCTGCACTGCACTGCAGCAGGACCATGTGCATAGTCTGGAGGAGCAGTGACAGCTTGCAGAGGTAGGAGAGGAAAGAGGGATGCACAGGAGTTTGGGAGCTCCTGAGGGATCTATGGCTGAAACTTCAGCCCTGCTGGGCTGGTGATGCAAAAGGAAGCAGTGCCTTGTGGGCTCTGCACACGAGTCGAATTAAACATCTCTTCTTAGTCTGAAAGCAGTCTGGAAGGCATCCTTGCATATAGCACAATGGGTATAGGTTGCCCAGAGATGCTATGGATGTCCCATCCCTGGAGGCATTCAAGGCAACACTGGATATGGCCCTGGGCAACCTTATCTAGAGGGTGGCAACCAGCCCTCTGCAGTGGGGTTGGAACTGGATGGATTTTAAGGTCCCTTCCAACCCAAGCCATTCTATGACTCTGTGATTCTATGAAATCATAAGTCCTGTAGGTACGTATTCAGATTATAACACACCCTGCCGCAAACCTGTCTACTTCTCCAGAGTGATTACAGCAAAGGGTGGAGATGTGCCTTTCTGCAGATATTTGGTATTTACACAGCTAATTTTGTCACCTTTCATCGCTCTGGCTTGCAAATGCACACACTGCTTTGCTTGCTGGTCACGTCATCCATTACTCCTTGTTCCTGTGCTTTCCTGGCAGTCCTGTGCGTGTGTTGAGCACTTCGCGTCAAAGGGGAATTTACGGGCACGGATGAATTACATTTCCTAGTGACACAGCTGAAGAGAAGCAGAGCAGTTGTCAAGAGCTGCTTGGGGGGGATCTGGGTGTCACCCTTCACTGTGGGGTCTGTCCTCGTGTCTGTGACTACGTGGGCATCTGCTCAAAGCCATCTGCTCAAAGGGCAGGGAGGAAATGTGTGGCTGAGCTTTCTCCAGCTCTCCTGACTCACCGGCTCGTGCTTTAACTAAAATGTCACCTTATTTTCATCAATCACCTTTCCTGGAAGACTGGAAACTCCTTTGCGTCCCGCTTTCCCCGTGGCCTGTGCTTCTCGACAGAGTGTTCTCCTTGTGGCTCTTGGATTCACTTCAGCCCCTTGGGCAAAACACGAGCAGACAACTCAAATCTGCAGGTGTCCATCCCCAGATCACACCCATCCCCGCTCTCCAAGAAAGCACTCGATGAGTGTCACCTCTCCACTGTGACATCACGCTTTCTTTAGCTTTTCCTAGCATTTCTTAAGAGCTTTTAAGGGGTTGAAGGATGCACCGTGCCCTGTGGTTGTGTTCCTACTGGTGCTGGTGCAGCCTTCATGGCGTTGTGCAGTAAGCACCATCAGGGCAAGTCAAGCAGCAAAGCCCACTTGAAATTGCTCAAAACTGGGATAGGAGGCTTATAACAGGCTATGAATTGTTATGGGTGCTTCTGGGGACCCAGTTCACAGAAACCAGCTGATGGGGAGAGATGGGTTTTTACAGCCTCTCAGACTTCCCAAGTCTGGGAATTGAAACCAGGTAAAGATGCAATTCCTGATAGCATCGTTTCATCTCCTAGCCTGGGAGCAGACAGGCATGCCTCCAGCCTGCCTTCCCAGGGCCAGGCAGCCACCAAGCTACTTGGGGCTGCTGGGAGAACTCTCCTCTTGGTCTCTTGCCTCCCTCCTGCATGGATGGAAGACTGCCCTTTGCTATATTTAGAATGATAGAATTATTAAGGTTGGAAAAGACTTCTAAGATCATCTAGTCCAACCATCAACCCACCCCCACTATGCCCAATAAATCATGTCCTTCAGTGCCACATCTACCCTCTTCTTGAACACTTTCAGGGACAGTGACTCCACCACCTCCTTGGCAGCCTGTTCCATTGCTTGATCACTCTTTCTGAGAAGAAATTTTTCCTAATTTACACAATGAACAGGTGTTGGTACAACCTAGGACCTAGGTGCTTTTTACCTGTGCCACCAGCATGAGTAGACCAATCTTCCTAGAGAAGACCAATATCAGTGGTCACCCTAGGTAGGAGAAACCTACCTGGACATGCCCAACCCCCATCCTAACACACCCTCAATTATGAAAACATCCATCTTTCCATTAAAAAAAAAAAAAAAACCTCTGAAGGCTTTCTGATTCCCAGATCCTACCCTCCACCGCCTTCGCATCTTCTCCCTGCTGCCACGGCAGCCGCCTCACAGTTTCATTTCATCCCCGCATCTTCGCCCGCGGCAGGAACCTGCTGAGATCCCTTCTTGCGAAGGCAAAAGCTCTGGAGGTGTTCGCATAAAATCAGATGACCACGGGCTTTGAGCAGAGGAACGTGGGAGGATTTCAAAACCAGCAGCCGGCAAGGCGTGATCGCTGCTTGCCTGCTGCGTGCGTGCACACACGCACATGAGAGCTGCCTTCGGTCCCTGTATGGCAGCCGGCTTTTTTTAAAACACAGACACATTTTAGCAGCAGGAAGGCTGAAAAAAGGCCATCAGGGATGGTCCCTGGGTGAGCAATTTCCAGTTTCTCTTATATTTTCTCCTGGGGGACTCCTTGTCCTCCCACGATAGCCTTTCCCCATATTTTCCTCTATAGCTGGGCAACTTCTCCTATGCCTACCTTCAGTCTTCCTCACTTTTGAGAATGGTTACATTTTCTTCATTATACTTTTTTCAGTTTGAAAGCCCTTCCCGTGCTGCTCCCTCTAAGATTTCTCCTTCCCAGGGCACAAACCCATTCTCTTCGTGCTCTCCCACAAATCTCAGTTAGGAAACATCTCCTTGGTGTTGCTCTCCCTGATTCAACCTCTTCCCAAAAGCAGAAACTGAATCACAGAATCATTCAGGTTAGAAAAGACCTCTAAGATCACCCAGTCCAACCATCAACCCACCCCCACCGTGCCCAATAACCATGTCCCTCAGTGCCACATCTGCCCTTTTCTTGAACACCTCCAGGCGCAGTGACTCTGCCATCTCCCCGTGCACTATTTTTCCTCCTTGCTTTTTTCGTGATTTTGTTTTATTTATTTATTATTTTTTTTACCCCATGGACACCATTCTGTTGGTTCATATTTGGCTGCTGAGATTTTTCTTCCCTTTTCCCCAGCATGTCAGTCCTCATCTGAGGATGACCAGATGTATGACTTGCAGCAGGGGAAAGTGGGGCATGGGAGGGTGCAGCAATGTGCTGGTGGCTGTGGCTTTAGCTGCTTCTTGGAGATCTTCAGGAACTGAGCGGAGGCACAGGGCTGCAGTGAGCCTGTGCTGCTTCTTGCAAAGACAGCAATTCGATAGCATGAGACAGCGAGTCCTGTGCACTGTACTGGGTGTGTGCCCACGCCAGTGCTGCTGTACCTGGACAGGCTGTCCCCAGCCCTGCAGTGACGTGGGGCTTCATTGGTCGGGGGGGTTGATGGGACAACACTGGGGGTTCTGCTGGTGGCTCTGCCCCAGGGTTAATGCTGTGCGTGGGTCTGGCTGCATCCCATCCCGGTCAGAGCACCGCTCTGGGTGCCATCTCCATGACACACATGGGTGCAGCCTGACGTGTGCACTCATGCAGTGAGCTGCTTGGTTCTCAGCCACAATCCCTAGCCCCTTTTTCCTTTCAGATGCTGCTTCTCCAAAGGGAAATTGTGACTATTACACATAGGGAAATTGAGCTGGTGAGAAATCCCCCTCTGAAACCTGGCACATCCTCGGTGATTTTGGGAGTTGCATGCAGTCGTGGCTGCTCAGCATCACATGCACCTAGCAGTGCTTGCAGTCACGCTGCCAGCTCCTTTCCAGCCGCGGTGTGGCAGCAGTCCAAATCCCTTATCTTGTCTTATCTTATTTTATCTTATCTTATCTGCAGATCCAGCACTCTCTGCATCAAGCCTGGCCCTGCTGGAGCATGTGGCACTGTGTCCCCTCTCCCAGGGCAGGGACGCATCGCTGCTCTGTGCCTTACAGCAGTGTGACACAGAGCTTTTACCCGTTTGGGTAGGAGCAGGGGGTTCAAACTCTGCCTGGAGAGGTGTGGGCTGGATATCGGGGAAAGCTTTGTTCATTCAGCCCCAGAATAGATGATTTGAGATCAGGGTGCAAAGTGTGAGATGGACAAACTTCTCCCTGCAAAATGACCTGGTTAGGAATGGAGCTGCTTTGGGGATGGGGAATGGGGCAATGAATTTGCTGGAAAAAGGAGGTGCTGCCCTCAGCACCAAGATTTTGGGCAGAGTCGCGGCAGGGCTCGGGTTAACCAGCTGACACACCAAACCCTTCCAGCCAAAATGATTTATTCCCCTCCCTGAGCCAGAACCCCGAGCATTCCGCTTAGCAGCTGGCTTACCCAAGCTGACCCGGGGAGAGCCCTTTTCCAGGGCAGCAGGGTAAACTTGTTTGCACGTTCTTTTTTTGGCCGCGCAGAGCTCGCTGCCATGTGGGGGACGGCCCAATGCAGCTCTCCCAAGCACGTGCGAGCCCGCAGAGCTGCATGGGCTGTGCATGCCCCGCTCGCGTGCGCACTGGGAGGAAGTGCTGCCTCTGCTTCCCAACTTTGAGTTCCTCCGGCTGCCAGCACGCGACGGGAGCGTGAACAGCGAATGCTGGTGCTTGGGTTTCCTCTGCCAGAGAGGGAATTCTAGGAAGGCTTGAGGACAGTTTGGTAAACAACCGGGAGAAACGGCAGTGCAGGGTGTTTGTTTGCAAGCAGCCCCGGGAAACTGAATTATTCTGCCCCTAAAAGTATAAATGGGCACTGCTGCATGAGTGGAGAATAAAAGCTTCTAAGTCATTGATATGAATTTACTTAGGGGAAACTTGTCCCTTTATAGGGTATGAGCCAGGTGAGCGTCCAGTCTTGATGCCAGTAGGAGACCCTAGCATGCCCAGGGCAGAGATTTGAGTTGTTACTTGGTTTTAATCTTGCTCAATGATTTTCTTAGAAAACCCTCTGATTTGTGAAGGATTTCTAACGGGAGCAGCAGGATATGGCTGGGGCTGAGATCTGGGCTTTGGCAGCCCAAGGGAGCGCCAACACAGAGGGATCATAGAATCATCAAGGCTGGAAAAGACCACTAAGGTCATCCAGTCCAACCATCAACCCATCCCCACCATGCCCACTAACCATGACCATCCGTGCCACATTTCTCCTTTTCTTGAACACCTCCAGGGATGGTGACTCCACCACCTCCCTGGGCAGCCTGTTCCAATGCATCACGACTCCTTCTGAGAAGAAATTTTTCCTAATATCCAAAAAAAAAAAAAAAAAAAACCAAACTGTTAGTTATTTCCAGTCTATGTCAATTTCCCATCTGGAATGCTGGGTGCAGTTGACAGCTAAGGGCAAGGCTTTGGGGTGGGAAGAGCAACACTGAAGCAGCTTTGTCACTGAAATCTCTGTGTTGTTGAACCGTGCCTTGAGAAGGATGAGTCGAGGCGGAAGAGTCACCTGTCAGCAGTGATTTGTTTGTCTGTTTCTCCGAGGTTTCTCCGCCAAAAACAGGCAATGGGTTTCCACCTCAGCAACTGGGAATAACACGTGCACAGGGGAGCACGGTCTCCACAGTCTTTGCTTCTCTTAAGCATGAAATTGCCTCTAATTGCTGCTGTATTTCTTTTTTCTTTTTTTGGTAATTTTTGGGCGCAGCTGAGCTGCTCAGAAACTAACCCAAGTCAAACACATCAGCGTCATGAATCTGAACATGATTTAATAAAATATTAAAAAACACTCAACAAATTGTTGTTGCAATGACAGCAGTTTTCATAACTTCTTGGTAGAGGACATGTGGGTGGAAGCAGGCCCTTTCTAGGTAGGGATTTACTGTCTGAGCGCCGAATTTTGGAAAACCTGTGATTACCTTTTCTGGTTTGGGCTGTGGATTGCAGCCGTGGGGTTGGGTTGGTGCTGTGGCCATGGTGGCTAACAGCAAACAAGACAAAACAAAGCAATGTGGGATGTGGCTGGTGTGCGCCAGTGCCAGGACTTAGTCACCCCGCTTCATTGATGACCTGAGTCTGTCTGAATGCAAAAGGACCAGATTTTTAAGTAGCATCAGAAGGCTATCGCGTGTGACCCAGCACGTGTTCCACAACCAAGGGAGCTATGCTCGTCTGGGTTTGGTGGGCTGCATGGAGGTGGGTTTTCAGGTCTTTTTAGCTGCCTTCCTCTCACAGTGGTGGGGTCCTCAGTAGCGACAACCTTTATCTTTACCTTGCATAGCCAGCAGGTTTGGGAAATGCTCTATGAGTGTCAGCATCCCAATGGGTGCAGGAAACTGGGGTTCCCATTGACACAGTGCATGGGCTGGGCAACCCAAGAGTCTGTCTAGCCCAGAAGTCTGTCTGACCCAGGAGTCCGTGCGACCTAAGGGTCTGTGCAATCCACAGGGCATCCACAAGGGCCCATCCAGTGCCCTGGATTATGCAAGCCCAGGCGACAAAAGCATGACAGGAAGCAAAGGAAGGTCGTGCCTTCAGCCTGAGCGCTGCTCACTTTCTTTATTGGGAAGTTGGCAGGAGAGCCTGCCTGGGCGGCTGTCGGAGCTTGTGTTGACTCAGGCCGTGCTCTAGCAGTTGTTTTAATGCCGCCTGAACACCAAGTAAACAGCCAGGCTGGGAAATGTGAAACCCTTGCTCTGACCTTCCTGCCTCTGAAGGCTCAAACGGAGACGTGCTGGGCCCACTGACACCACGTGGATGAACATGTGAGATAAACCCGCATCTCCTATAGTCATTTGTTTGGGTTCTGAGGAGTAGGAAGGTAGAATTGCAGCCTCCTTAAGGCAAGGAGTTTTGCTCTGATTTCCTGATGGGTAATGTGACCAGAAACATTGAAGTGGTTGTAATGTGTTTTCCACCCTTTTCCATTGTATTTAGTGGGGACAACTTGTGGTCAATGGAGTAGCCAACGTTCTTCCATCTATGCCACCCCTTCGTGGCTGTGGATCTCAGCTCAAGTGACAGCAGCAAGGGGTTTGGGGAGAAAACTTAGTCATTCCCCAGTGTTACAAAGCATGACAGCTGCCCTCCTGATCCCTACCTAATGGCCATGTACACAAATGCCCCTTTGCTACTATATGCTAAACTCCATGGTAGAATTCTCAACATTTGGCTAAATTTTATTCTTTATTTTTCCTGAGAATTTGTTAACAATTTGTCACTGTGAGAAAAAAAAAAACAAAAAACCATAAATACATTTGAGAAAATATGTTTGGCAGCAAGCTCCCCATATTATTTCAGCTCGTCCCAAAATTCCAGATAAATATTTTTCATGTCTGATTGGAAAATATCAGTGAAAGAAAAAGCAAAATTCGGATGTCCATTGTGTGAAGAGCAGATCCTCAACCAGAGTCTTTCACCTCTTGATTATTTTTGTTCTTGGTTCAGAGAGTTCAGAAGTCTTTGCCATTTCACAACAGCTTTTCAGCTGGCTGGTTCTTGGACATTTTTTCGGTGTAGCTGTGGATTTTCCTAGTCCTAATTTCAACCTGTTGACCATACCCCTAGTTAGTTTTTCACAGACATCCTAGAAGCAGTCTCTGTAGGTCTCAGTTTTAAAAGTAGAACTGGGACACTGCACTTGCAGTCTCCATCAGTCAAACGGAGAGGTGAACCTCTAGGGAGGCTGACCCAGGGAACAGCTCAACCCAAGCAGTGGTGTTGGTCCTAAACATGGTTTTTGGAGCTGAGATGTGTGGGATGCTGTTGGGCAGCGATCACCTGTATCACTCCAGCTCTGCAAGGAAGCGGGGACGAGCAAGTTGTCGATATGGCAGATGTGCTCACAAGGGTGTGGAAAGATCACCAGCACGTACGCAGTTTCGAAATGCAACTCCTCATCAAAGCTTCTTCCTGACTCCCTGTGTGAATTGTGCCTTGAGGAATGAGGAATTGTGTTTCGGATCACCTCATTCTGGAGCCCACCAAGCTCTGCATCTGATAGCTTTGGCTGTAGACAGTACTAATGTCTACCTTCATGCTCATGGGCTGCAGACACCCCTGGGACACAGCTTGGCCTGGTTTACCACCAATATCCACAGCAGGGCAAGTGAATCGCTCTGGGAGCGTCCGCTTCTCTCCATGGGAGGTAGAAATGGACAGAGGTACCCAGATCCTTGTAGCCACCCAAATGACATAAATCCTTCCCAAACACGGTGGGTGTGGATGTAGCAGTGGGCAGGAGCCACGCTCCAAACGGAGCAGATCCTCCTTGGGATGCTACCTGGTAGTGAACAAACCAACCTATATCAGTAGAATGGTGCTTTATCACCTACTGATAAAAGAACTAATACTGGGACCCATACTGATATCAGCAGGGGTTGATGGCAGAGTTTAAAAACATATCCTTCTACCTAGGCTGTGATTAATCTGCACCTACAAGTAGTTCCTCAAGCTTCAGTAACACCAACCACCCCAATTCCCTCCTCTCTGCTTTCTCCCTAACCCCAGCTGCCCTGGGGCTAACTTTTAATACTTGCAGTTCTGTTACTGTGTTGTAGTTTCTCCCATTTCTTTGAGAGATGCCACACCATCCCCCGCCATCTGGCTTCATGACATCACTCCTCTCTGAGAAGCCCAGGGGTTGCCATGGCGATGCTGAGGTTGTCCCTGTTACATCACCAGGTGAGTCAGTCCCAGAATGAAAGGCCACAGCCTTTGCCATTGTTGGATTTAGTAATCTGCAACGATGAGATAACGATCCAGGCCCTTAATGAAAGGCAGGTGCAAATAAGACGTTAGGAAATAATTCGATAGCAGAGTCCACTGGATAATGAGAGGCTGTGATTTCCGGAGGGTGACCATCTTCCACTTTAAATGGGTTGAATGGGCTGCTGCGTAGGGTGTTCCCTATGCACCTGGAGGGCTGCATCCCACATGCACCACTGTGCTGGGGATTAAGCTCCTAATTAACACAACCTGCCCCAAAAGAGTGGGGTTATGGCTGGATCTTTGACTTGCTGTATCACTTGGCATTAGGTGTGGATGTGGTGTGAGCACATGACCCTATTTCTGCTGATGTCCCTGGAGAAGGCACTATGGTAACATATGGCAGGGTTATGCTGTCTGATCTGTCTCACCTGCAGGGCAGGTGCTGTCTGATCTAGCTCACCTGGGATACAGTAATCCCGTAAGCACTCTTTTCTTTCCAACTAGCAGGATTTTGTGCTGAATGCTTTGTTTGAGGGGATTGTGGCGGCTTGGCTAGGGACCAGGTCACCTGAAGTGAAATGTAACACCTTGTGACACCACACTCTAAGTCAACCCCAGGGCTTCGGTGAGGGATTACACATTGGAAAAAGCATGGGGACAAACTGGGAGATGTTGGTTTGATATAACTGGAAGCACCTGGGAGGAGGAGGTGTAGCTCAGTGCCAGGCTAACGCGAATATTGTGGAGTCAGTGGCAGTGCCAGCACCTGGAGTTTGGCTCTGGCATATGTGCACCCTTTGACCCATTTTTCTGGGACCAAGACTGAAGTTCTACAGACAGATTTCATGTCAAGAAGAAACAATATCAGATTCCCAAGACTGGAATATTCCCAACAGCCTGCCAAGCAATTGCCCTCTAACCATTTGAAAACCCCACGTCTGTCTCTGCAGCACAGGGAGCCAGCTATCTGTCTGATTGAGCAGTTTATGGGGTGAGTTCTGTTTTGCTCTTGCCTTGTGAGGTCAGGAACTTTCACAGGACATTGCTCAAGCCTCTTGGACCCATTTCTGAGCAGGCTTTCAGGCAGCATTGAGAAATGTTCCTGCTCTGGTAGTCGTTGCAGGTTCAGAATGTTATGTTCAACTTCGTTTTCTTCCTTGACAATTACGGGAGAGGTTCAGACTGTAACTTTTCTCACCTCGGTTAGTGCCCCAAAAGGTGCTCTCATAGGTGAGGCACAGGAACCTCTTCCTGGTGCTTTCCATAGGAAAACATTATAGTAGGTTGGAAGAAGAGATGCAGTTGCATCTGATTCTTGGGGTTAGGCAGGATGAACAAAATGCCATCCCTGGGATTTTAAATAGGAACATTGGGGTGGAAGGCTCCTGTGGGGTCACCCTCATCTGGCCCTATGGGGACTTCCCAGGGACCTGTTACCCCCCTCACAGAAGGATCCTTGAGGATTTTGCTCCTCGCTTGAGGAACTGGTTTTAAACCGGGCTCTCATCCTTCCTTCTTTCACGTATTCATCATGGTCAGGCAATGTGTTTGCAACTCCCATTTCCCAAACTATCTGCCTTTAACTCACCCAGTTATCACCAGAACCCCACCCACAGCACTGCTGTCCTCCCTTTGCTGAAAACCAGGTGCTAACTAGGTTTCAACCCTCATCCTTTTGCCTGAAAAAGAAAAATAAAACAAACAAACAAAAAAGTCCTCCAAGACAGAGGGTTGACTTCAGGCAGAATTTACTGTCCTGAAACAGTTTCTGCATCGCACCAAGTGCAATGGCAACTGCATGCAGGAGGGCTCAGAGCAGGGGCTGAGCAGATCTGCTGGTTCAACAGAGCCCAAAAATCATTTCAAGAAAGCTTTAGGGCATATCACTTTGCTGCAAGACACTGATGTTTTTTTTTTTTTTCCTGCACCTATTGCTGCAAGAGAGCTCCCATGCACAAAGCTGATTTTTTTTTTTGCCACTTGTTGCTTGGTCATTGCTAAAAGCTGTGGTTTTTTTGCAGCTCCAAGGTAAGAGCAGCTCCCAGCACGGTGCTGAGCTGGTGTTGGTACACTGGGGTTGGGCAACGCGTTGTTCCTCTGAGGGACTTCCCCCTCCCAATATCAGCACTTGTTCCTCAAGCCTGAACCCATCTGAATTATTTTCCCTTCTCTGCTTGCAGCTATTTTAAGAAAAGCCAGTGCTTGCAGCAGCAGATGTGCGCTGGGTGGCCTGGAGCGCTTCCTTGGTGTATTTCAGCGCTTGGAGATTGCTTACTGCTGGGGAAGGATGACGTTCCCTTAGCGCATCAAGTCCGACTGCAAAGTGCAATAGGTTAAAACCCGGACAGCCTGTGCCCGGGTGGGGGAATGGGTTCCTTGGTTGTTTGCTCACGGCTGGGAGAAGGGAGCTCAGCCCCTAGCACACAGTGTTCCAATGCAAACCCTTCCACTCTGCACGCCTTTTTGCAAACGCTTGCGGGCTCCCCCCAAAAATCATTGCCAGCAGTGAGAGGAGGACACAACCCCTTGGTCCCTGCCTTCATCAAAGTCCCCATTTCCCCCAGTGCATTGCAAACACCATTTTCTTGGCTCCTCCAAGGTCCTGCTGGCATTTTTTGGAAGCGAAAGAGTTTGTTTTCAGCTCCTGTTTATAAATACCCCTCTGCTATCCCAGATGAGTAATTTTCTCTGTTGCAACGCGGTGTCTTTAGTGCGCTGGCAAGATTTTGGGCAGCTGCCGGTTGAATTTTGCAACCAGAGAGAATTGTGCCCAATTCACTGATGGGTAAACTGAGGCCGTGCTGGGAATTGCTGCGCTGCCATCAGCCGAGCTCACACAGAGCTGCATCCTGACGGTGACAGCAGCCCGACTCCGACCCACCACCTCCAAATTTTAACCATGCCATAGAATCATCGGATGAGGTTGGATACTGGGACTTGCAACTTCATGAGTATCTCCATCTGATGTAACCCCATTTGATGGTTGGACTAGATGATCTTAGTGGTCTTTTCCAACCTTAATGATTCTCTGATTCTGTCTTCCCAGTCCCCCTGAGCATCACACAAACTGCACCGCATCGCCTGGATGCCACATCACGAAGAGATGCGCTGCATTGAGCGTAGGCATGAATAGCCCTCGCGCTTTCAAGTTTCCTTTAAAGGAAAAAAAAAAAAAAAGAAAAGAAAAGACAAGAAAAAGAAAGGGAAAAGGTGATGAATCACAGCTTAGTCAGAGTTGGGGCTGCCGTTCCCTGCATTTTGATGGCGTGGGAGCAGTGCCAGGGTGGCTGGCTGCCATCCCCCGTGCCGGTTCTTCCTAAGGGGATGGGGACTTGAGGTTCTGATTTGGGGTCACGTCATGCTGGGATGAGCTGCTCGCTCAGTTTGGTGTTTCAGCAGCAGGGACACAACGTAGGGAATGGAGGAGTTTGGGTTTGGGCAGCAGAGAAGCTAACAACCTCTCATCACCATAGGTGTTGCTCTCACTGAATTGGGATTTCACACTCCCACCTCTCCTCTGCCCCCACTGCCCTTGGGCCCTCAAGGTCATTGCAGCCCATCCAGCACCTGCAGATCTCAAGCCATTCCCTTTCTACACCTCGTGCTGCCCCACCCTTACAAATCAGCTTGCCTTATAAATAGTAATGATGCTCCTTCCAGCTGACCTCGCTCGCAGCAGCTGGCTGCTCATGCCTTTGGAAATCAGGCCACTTGTTTAGGAGTTTAAGGATGGTCTGGCTTTCCGCTCCAGTTATTCGGCCGTCTTTAGCCAAGAATTACAAGGTGGATCTAATTTGAAGCGATGGTGATGCTCGCTCGGGCGGAGCTTCGCTCTCCTCTCCCTCCTCTCAATGTTCCCAGGGCAGTGATTTTAGGACCAGCTGTGAAAAGCCACCCCCCTCCTCACCTTCACACCCCTCTTCCTTCCCACATCCCAAATCTCAGCATCATTTCCAGGTCCCTCACAGCAGCTTGTTTTTTTTCCCCTATGAATGCACTTATCCTGCGTAGCAGGGGGAGGCACCGGGCGCTGTTTCACCCCATCCATCTTAGTTCCATATAGGGAGGCAGCTAAAAATATATTCCTTCTGGGTTTGCTGCAAAAATATACACCGGCTTTGCTTCTAGGGGAGGAAAACATGATGATATTGAATACAGTAGAGGGAGAGAATAATATAGAGGGTTATATATAGAGAGAGGAGGAGAATATCATAATATCTAGTATAGTGTTTATCAAATAATATAGGGGACTATATAGAGAGGAATATACAGAGAGGAGGAAAATATCATAATATCTAATGTACATAGAATAACATGAGCATTATATAGAGAGGAATATAAAGAGAGGATTATATATACATATATATATAGAGAGAGAGAATAGGATAGAAACCCAGACGCTACTTGCTGGCATTTTAATTTCCATGCAATGTTTGCACTGTTCACACCTCTACAAGCAGATGCGTGGTGTTCCCAGCCCTGAGATACAGCAGGTTTTCACATTGGCCACCCATAGCCCCTCGTAGATCCACCTCATTGCTCCCTCCAGAGGGATTCTTTCTCTCGGGGGGGGGGGTGACACAATACATTTAATTATTGGGAAGGGAAAAAAAGAAAAAAGGAAAGCATTTCTCGGGGTTGTTAATACAATTTTCATTTAAAGTGGACAGGTCAAGCCGCTGCAAGCTCGCAAATAACGATGTGTAAAGACGCGGGGATGGATTGCGTAGAAAAGCGCTCCGCGCAGCGCAGGGCGCACCGTCCCCGCTCTGCCTCGCTCCGGGGGAGGGCAGCGCTGCGCGGAACGGGGCGGGGAGAGGCGGAGCAGCGCGGAGAACCCCGCGGGGGGAGGAGGCGGCCGGGCCCGGCTCAGCCATGTGCGACGTGAGCGACGTGCGGCGCCGCCGGCCCCCGCCTCCCTCCCCCCAGCCCCGCGCGGGATGCGCGCACCGCAGCGCGCCGTTGCGCGGCTCATCCCTCAGTTACGCGTTACGTTATTCGCAACTAAATTCTTTCACATTACGTTCACTTTATAATTGAATTCCATTTCTGATTCCTTTTTTTTTTTTTTGCTTGTTTTAGCTTTGCTCTATTTCATGGTTTAATTTTTATTTCTTATTTTAGGGTGTTTTTTTTTTTGCTTCGGGTTTGGGTTTTTTTTTTTTTTTTTTTTTTTTTCTTTTTTCTTTTTTTCCCGCATCTTTTACCTTTTTTGCTTTTTTTTACATTTTTCTGCTTTTTTTT
>NC_034409.1:3629479-3724421 GCF_002078875.1 Numida meleagris
TTTCTGCTGGGTTTTTTTTTGGATTTTTTTTTTGCTTTTTTTTTTTTGCATTTCTTTTTGCTTTTTTTTTTGCATTTTCTTCCTTTTTTGCTTTTTTTTACATTTTTCTGCTTTTTTTTGCATTTTTTCTGCCTGCTTTCTGTGCATTTACCTTTTTTTTTTGAGTCCCGCTTTACCTCGTTGCATTTTATTTCTGCTTTCCTTTTCAATTCAGTTCCTGCCTTTTGCGTGCAATTTATTCCTGCTTTTATTTTCTTTTCAGCTCCTGCCTTTTATTCGCCCTTCACTTCTGCTTTATTTATTTGCATTTCACTTCCGCTTTATCACATATCTTTTTTCCTGCTTTTTTTTTTTCCTGCTTAGCTTCATCGCCGTTCCGTTTCTCCTTTTGCTTTACTCGTTCACGTTTTTCCTTCTGCTCTCTCCGTATCCCACTTCCACTCCTCATTCCGACCCCATTATTCCAACCCCCCGCGTTCACTCTTCACTCCCATCCCTCCCCACCACCTGCACCCCACCCACCCCCGAACAAAGCCCGTGGGGGGGAAGGGGGGGGCACAGTGCCGCCGCCTTTGTCCGCCCTGCAGTGCGGGCCACGCTCACCAGGCGGCAGCTCCGCTCCGCTCCGCCCTCCGCGGCAGCGCAACCCTCTCCCCCCGCACCGCCCCCGGGGGCGTGGAGCCGCTGCCGGTTCCCCCCGGGCTACAAATAGGCGGCGTCTGAGGAGCACCGGCTTCAGTGCGAGGAGGGGAGAGGAGCAGTGCTGTTGCTGCTGCTGCATGGTTTTGCTTCCCTGCTGCTGCTGCCGGCTGGTGGGGGTTTGATTTTTAGAAGCGGAAAGAGAAAGAAAAAAAAAAAAAACCCAACTTTGATTTATTTATTATTATTATTATCATTTCGCATTTTGTTATTAACATCGCCGCTTCGCCCTCCTCCTGTGCACGCGGTGACCGCGCGGTGCCTGCACCCCCATCCCTTCGCCCTCCAAGCAGCGAATTGGTTTTATTTTACCGTTTTTCCCTCCTTTTATTTTTTTCCCCTCTCCTTTTCCTTTTTTTATTTTTTTTTATATATTTTCCCTTCCTTCCCGCCCCACACAAACGCCCCAAGGTGGCCGCGGAGCAGCGCAAAAAGACCTTTGTTTTAACCATGCCCATGGAGCTGACGCAGAGCCGCATCCAGAAGATCTGGCTGCCCAATGACAACCGCCCGGCGCTGCCCCGCCGCTGTGAGTAGGGACACGGGGATGCTCGGAGAGGGAGGGGGTGGGGGAGTGGATCGTAGCATCGCAGCGATGGGATGGGAGCAGCCCCGCATCCTTCCTGCGCGATGCTGCCTGCAAGGGCGAGCCCTCCCGATGTCGGCATGTATGTTCCCATATCGCATGAGATCTACAGCAGCGTCCCTATCGTCTATACTCTATAACGCGGCGTGCGATACGTTGTATATGTTACCCACGCGATACGTCCCTCCCTCCGCTCTCCGCCGGCCCGAGTCTCGCTTCCAGCCCCGGAGGTCGGGGGAAGGCGCAGCGCTCCGGGATGCGACCCCACGGGGCACGCGTGGCCTAATTCCCCTCTTCCTCCGCCCCGCGATGCCGATGGGATTAGAAGGCTGCGGGGCAGGGCGCTAAGCTGGGCTCCGTGTTTAAATCCGCCGGGATTTTCGGGCTGTCCTGCGCCCTGTGCGAGGTTTGATTTTTTTGTGTGTGTGTGTGTTTGGGTTGGAATCGATAGCTGAGTTAGAGCCTGGAAGGTTGGAGCACGCCGTGCCGTGCTGAGGGTGGGATGGGGGGATCAGAGGAGAGCAAGGAGGTTAATCTTTAAGTCCCGCAGTGATTTTAAGGGATGGGCAAAAAAAAAAAAAAAAAGCATTTCCGAGCCCCGCACCGAAGCTCAGGATGGTCGGGGCTGTTGAAAAGCGAACTCCGGGCTTAAAATAAAATAGAGTAAATAATAAATAAAAGCGAACGCGTGGGCGCAGCTGTGGCGTGAATCGCAGCGCGGCTCTTCGCTCGCCCTGAGCTGACAGCTGCCGCTAGGGCAGCTCCGTGGGATTCCCCAGTGGGCGGCAGTGGGAATCCATAGGGCTCGGGGAGGGAGGGAGGAGAGGTTGCACTTAGCAGCCCAGCAGGAGGATGGGAGCAGTTGGGTGAATCAGTGTTTCCGAACGTTTTCTCGAGTTTTTTCTTCGAGCTGCTTCGCGTTCCGCTTGGCTGGAAAGTTTGCCCGTTTTAAGGGAAACAAAGCAACGGATTCTTGGTCGCGTTCACGGCGTTCATGCGCGTGGCCGTGCCGGGAGGGGATGCTGTGCCCCGTGTACGTCTGTGGGAGCAGCCCCCGGGGCGCTCCGCAACATCTGGATTGCCGCGGGGCATTGCTTTCAGTGGGACTGGAGGCGGGATGGGGAAACTGGGATAATGCTTTGCAGCTGGAGCGCGGTGATGTGATTTTTCTCAAGGGCTGACACCTTTGAAAGAAATTCCTAAGTGGTTTTTCTTCTTTTTTTTTTTTTTTTTGCTGGTTTCAGACGGGGCAGAGTTATTTTTTTTTAACGTTGTAATTTATTAAGCGGCTCGTTAATACCGTCACTTGGCTTCTAATTATTTTTCTCTTGAGGGGGGGGTGGGGGGGGGAAACAAGTCACGCTTGGGCGTCATTCATTGCGATCTATGGAAAGAGCCCCACTGGGCTTCTGGAATCTCAAGTGGTTTCCCAGAGGCAACGTCCATTCCTCGGCAGCAACAAAGAACGGGGACACAAAGGCGCAATGTGAGGCTGTTGCGGGGGGGAGGAGGGGGGGGGAACCAGGAGCAGCTCGTAGAGCATCAACGGGAAACCGGCGAGTGGATGCTCTGCGCGTGGAATAATTGGCCCGATTGTTCCCGTCCTCATGGATGCGGCGATGCCTTCATCCGGCCCTCGGACGGCGATCCATTCAATGGGGGTCCGGCTGCACGTCGCTCACGTAGGGGCTGGCAAGGGGCCGGGCAGGGGGCTGCAGGGGGAGAGGAGGCGGCGGGGCCCCGCTCCGTCGCATCGCTCCGCACGTGGGACGCGGGGAGATCGCGTGGGTGTGGGTTCCGCGGGCTCCTCGCGGCGATGGGCGGCGTAGGAATGTGTCGCTCGGAGAAGGCGTCAGCAGAATTGGAATAGGAGAAAAGCTGGAAAAAGGGGGAATCTGAGAGGAGCCCGGAGGATGCAGCGTGGGTTTTGGGGAGGGGGAGGCGCATGGGAGCGCTGCCTACAAAGAGGCGGTAAAAGCACGTGGATTTGGGAGGCGGCTCTGTTTTATTTAACCATTTATAGAGGAAAATTTCCCTTTTTTTTTTTAATTTTTTCCCCGTCTGTAGAGGTGCTTAATGCCGAGTTGGATGGGGCCCTGGGCGGCCTGATCTGGTGGGTGGCAACAGCCCGTGGCAGTGGGGTTGGAACTGGATGGGCTTTAAGCTCCCTTCCAACCAAAGCCATTCTATGGTTCAATGAAATACACTGCTGGAGCCTTTTGAAAGTCATCCCTGACCTTGCCTTACCTGGACTGCTATCGATAATGAGTAATGAATATGCATTGAAAAGCCTGATAGCTTTCCAGCGTGGTGAAAAGGAATGATGAATTGGGTCTTTGTGAGGCGCTGGGAGCAAAACACGGGTTCTGTTTCATCCCTGCTGCGAAGTTTCCTGGAGCTCGGGGCTGGCTTTTGTGATTTTGCTGGATTTGGGCTCAGGTTCCTGATAAGTAGGTGCATGTGCTGAGCCCACCGCTGACCTGGAGCTTTGGGGAGCGCTTCCCAGGTTCCTAACCAGATGCTTTTTCATAGTGCAGGGGAACCTGGGTCTTCTATTTGATAGCAAACTGATCTGGGGAGAGATTCATCCCGCTGTTCTCTGTGGTGGTTTTGTTGCCCTATGGAGGCAGGAGCCTCAGTTCTATTTGTCTGGAGCCGAAGGGGGCATGAACAGTACCCAGCATTGTCCCTGTCCCTCATTAAGCACCATTATTTTAATGGCTCAAACCCTCCCGGATCTAATCTTTGCTATCTTGTGTCTGCTGGCAGGTAGAGAAAGGTGGAGTTGATCTATTCAGGTATAGTTCTTATCCATTCCCTCTTAAGTTGTTAGAGCACACGAGCCATGGTTTCTCAGTCTGTACTTACATGCTCAGAGAGGAAAAGCCATTTTCCTTTGGGTGCCTGGCAGCCCCCTGGGTACCCCAGTGTGCAAAGTCAGCGCCTGCCACTGAGGTCAGTGGGAGCTGCCCTGGGCTTTTGAAATGTGGCACCCGGGGGACAGGTCACACAAAGGGACCCAGTGCACTGTCCTGAGGAATGTGTGTGTGTGTGGGGGGGGGGGGGGGTAGAAACCCCACCTTTTTATAGTTTTCTCATCTCCTTTCTGCTTTGGCGAGACAGCCAAGCAGATGATGAGTGGCTCTTTGCAGTTCTGCCGTTTTAACTCGTGGCTTTACTTTGGCTGTAGGAGTGAGTTTGTTTGTTTGTTGGAAGGGAAATGCCACGTGCTTCGCATACTCTCTGCATACCTCTCGGTTTTTTTGCCCATCCCCAAGACCAATCCCTCCCCACTGCCTCCATCCCCTGGCAGCCACCAATTGTGCTGCATCCCGGGATCCCACCTGCCCCATAGCAAGGAGAGCAGCTCAGCTCACAGCCCATAATTAAGGCACATTTTTACGGCTCTGCCATCAGCCATTCACTCCCCGCATTCCTTTCCCATGAGGTTTCCAGGATTGAAGGGTGGATGAGAAATCCCGTTGGAGGGGCTTGCTCCTTGCCGGGAGGGCTCAGCACGTGATGCTGAGTGGTATGAAAGGTGCCTGCCTAATCCAAATTCCATTAGGCATCGTTAAGATCTTCCCTTCCTGCCTGTAAAGCGCTTGGCTTGCTGCCTTGGCCTCTTGATGTGTAGAGCCATGTGAATACTGGTGACGTGGGAGGGCAGAGGGATGCTGCAGTGTATGCTTTCCTATGAACCAATCCATTGCCCTGGAATTTACTTTCTGAAGGATTTATGGAGAAAAGCGACTCTCCTGGGTACCTTTGTCATCATTCTGTCTGCATTTTGGTCGTGCAATTCTATTGAATTGGAGTCTTCAACTTGCCAGTCATGACTCTGGATTTATTTCCAGCTATTTGATACAAGGCCCTCTTTATAACAAAAAGTAACCAGCTTAGGTTTAGGAGAAAAAGAGAAAAATCATTCTCATGTATCTGCTTTTTATATGGTGATGGTTCTAATCAAATTAGGGCCATCTGGATTTTCCTAAGATCAGCCAACCATAGGGATGAGGGGTTGTGTTCCCCTTGGTGGGGAAACAGAGGCACAGAGGATCCTGCAAGGTGCTTTGGGAAGCCAGCTGTTTCTCTGCAGCCATCAGGATGTTCTCCTTTTGCCTGTTGGGTCTGAATTTGGGTCAGCGTGGCATAACTAGGGCAGTTGTCTCACTCATGACTCACAGAGCCATCCACCATATGCTCCAGCTCTGATGTGCTCATTCAGTAGATTCCATTATGGAATTGAGTTGCTGGATTCCCCCCTGCTTGAGGTTTTGGTCATCCAGGTTCATGGGTGGAGGATGCAGGGGAGATGGTGGAGAGGCTTTGGGCTTTCTGCAACTTCAAAAGGACCTGGAGGAGGCTGGCTCAACAACAAGGAAGATGAGCTGGTGGTTTAACAGCTGCTTGTGTTTTGCTTTCTCTTCCTGCTTGTAGCCTGTGGGCCGCAGCTTGCCAATTCCCCCACTGTGATAGTGATGGTTGGCCTCCCAGCCCGGGGGAAGACTTACATCTCCAAGAAGCTGACTCGCTATCTCAACTGGATCGGTGTCCCAACGAAAGGTGAGTGTTTACCAGCCGCTGGGGAAAGGACCAGCTTCAGGTCCTCAGAAGGTGCTACAGGACCTCAGTCCTATGGCTGGTGGGACATTGTCCTGCATGGGATGGGAGATGCCCCATTTTCCCCATCCCTTTGAAACAATGAGGTGCCCCTGAGCCTTTTACTCTAAAGATGTCTTTTCTCAATCTGTTGCTAAAAAGTATTATTCCTTGGAGCTGTGTGCTGAATTGTGCTGATCTGTTCTCCTGGTTTTGATGGTTTTTGCCTTTCTCCTGCAGTTTTCAATGTGGGGGAGTATCGCCGTGAGGCAGTGAAGCATTACAGCTCCTATGACTTCTTTCGCCCTGACAATGAAGAGGCTATGAAAGTCAGGAGGTGAGTGTGCAGCCTGTCCTCCATTTGTGTCCCAAATGTGTTGTGAAGCTCACAGTGGGGTTACTCTGCTTATTTTGGGGTAATGGACAGAAGGGTTGGGCTGGATCTTGAAATTTCTATGATGCAGAGGCACAAATTGAAGCTGTCGGGGCTTGGTAGGTCAGGATTGCCAATGCATCCTACATCACTGGTACCCTGAGATCACTATCAGGCTCAGCGATGGAGGGCATGAGCTCTGCAGTGATGTTTGCCTGTTGCTTCTTCATCTGCCATGACTAGCAGCTTGGTGCTCAGTTTTTCAGTAGGCTGAAGGTGTCACCTGGGAGGGAAGAATGTAGATTTGAGGGCCCCCCTCCTTTGCAGGGATCTGTGTGCCATTTGACATAAGCATCTTGTTGGACATCAGCAAAAAAAAGTTAAGAGGCTGAAGCCAAAGCTCTGAGGAAATGAGGAGGGGATGGTATTAACATTCAGACCCTGCTCTTCCCATGCAGAAGAAACATGCCATAGCGTATGGACCGGAGACTGTGCAAAGTATCCCTCCATACTATTGCTCTGCTATCTACGAAACATAAAATATTTCATTTTAATTGACGTTGAAATAGATTGTTCTGGTCTCTTTTGCAGGCAGTGTGCTCTGGCTGCCCTGAGGGACGTCAAGCTGTACCTGACAGAGGAGGCTGGCCAGATTGCGGTAAGAGATGCCCTCTGCAGTGCTTGGCACTAATCCTGAAAGTGCTGAGCCTTGTGCAGCTCAGGGCAGCGTCACCTGCAGGAAAAGGGGCCGTATGCTCAGAGACTAGGAGGAGGTTCCTAAAAGTTCTGTGCAATTAGGCAGATGGGGGGGAAGGATGTTAGTTAAAGTGCCCTCAATGAGACAGAAAAGTGTGTGGCTAGTGTGAGCTCAGCTTCTATGAAATATCCACTGTTCCATCTGGATTTAGATTGAAGAAGGGCTTGGTGAGAAACCAGGCATCCTTGGTGCTAACCGAAGTCTTTTGTTTTTAAAGGTTTTTGACGCCACAAATACCACGCGGGAGAGGAGAGGGATGATCCTCAATTTTGCCAAAGAAAATGGGTTCAAGGTTGGTACTGTCCTGCCGCTGCCTGTGTTGTGTAGACCACGTGACATTATTTATTATTCGTAATGTGTAGTTTATCACTGACGTGTTGTCCTCATGATGCTCTGTTGTAAGGGGGATTTTTCTGCTGGAATGGGAGATCTTTCCTGGTCCTGAGTGCTGGGGATCAAAAGGACGGAAGTGAGGTGGAGGGAATGCTCGTTGGGTGAAGCAGAGAGGAAGGCTGGGTTGAGCAAGAGCTGGGGGAATGTTCTAAACCTTACTGCTGGCTTTCAGCTGAGCTTTGCTTTGCAGGTGTTCTTCATTGAATCTGTCTGCAACGATCCCAATGTTGTTGCCACCAATGTCATGGTAAGCATGAAATCCACTTGCTTTTGTTTTCTCTGGTGTAGGGTTTCCCACCTGTGTCCAACTGGCTTCTTTTCAAAAGATCTCTTGCCAGACTCAGTTGAGGGTTAGGAGTTCTTTGTCTTCTTATGATATATTTGTCCTGGGATGAGAAGGGAGCCCTTGCAATTCTGTTGATATCTAATGGTATCAAGGAGAGGTGTATAAAGTATTTAGGATACTTTTGTGACCCCAAGCTCCCTTTTGAAGAGATAGGTGTGGTTAAGGGTTTAAATCCCATCAGATTGCTTGATGGGTGTGGTTTAAATTCCAGTTAGATTTGGTGACTTCTGCCGCATCCAGTTTAACAGTATCTATTCAGGTCAGCTTTGCAGGGAGTAGCAGCTTAGCTTAGAGGCTTCCTGCCACTAGCTGAGTGAGATCTTGAATGGGGGAGTGACTTAAAACGTTGCTTATCAGCTCCTTTGGGAGCTACTCGATCTTTGATTTCTCATCAGCAGAAATGAGCTCTTTCCCGTTAGGCTTGGCTAGGGTGAGTAGATGCTAATTGGCCTACCTGGGCATGATTAACTTCAATGGAAGTGTCCTTTCCCCCCTTGGGCTATGTTCCAACCTTATCTCCAGTCTGTATTTTGTGAGTTGTTTTACAGCGTCTGGGAATGTGTCACAAGATATCCAGAGTCTACAGGGGTTTTTCATGGGGTTTTGCCCTGCCCCCAAGACTGGCTTTGCAATGGGCACAAGCCTAGGGGCATTTGTTCCTGCTGGGAGCTGCTGCCCTGTGATGTTATCCCATAGGTTCCTGGATTGTTTGGGAGGTTACTGATGTGTAATACTTCTGCTCCAACCCAAATCTTCAGGAAAGACATCATATTAAAGCAAGTTAGACAGAATTTAGTCCCTGTGAGTTCTCCTAGTCCACTTCTAGCATATTTTAGTGTGTGTTCACTAATGGTTTATAGCAAATCCATTTTCCTTGTGCTTAACTTTGGGTCTCGTTCACTTCTAAGTGATGGATGTAAAATGGCTCAGCCAACAGCTGGGTCATGACAGGATTTTGAGGTTAGCATGGTCTGTCTGTCTGAGCCCTACTGTGCTTGTTGCCCCAGGTGGGGCAGCAGCCTTCTCTGCCTGCTTTGGAAGCTTCCTAACCTCTCCTTTTGGTGTGTTCTCTCTTCCGTTGCAGGAAGTAAAACTGTCCAGTCCTGATTACCGGGACTGTAATTCGACCGACGCCATGGAGGACTTCATGAAGAGAATCAATTGTTACCAGGCCAGCTACCAGCCACTTGACCCTGATGACTATGACCGGTAAGAAACTTTCCTGGCTTACAAAGAGTCTGTCTTTGAATGCCTTTTGTTTCCTGGGAATGGGGTAATTAAGTATGGAGCTGTATTTCACTTGGTGTTCAAACACATGACTGTGCTAGCATAGTGTGTGGCCAAGGCTTGCTGTAAATCATGCTTCTTCCTTGAAAATGTAAGGCCCTCTTCTCCAGCCCTGTGTTAGGGAGCGTGTTCAGATGTACTGGTTTTGACCATATTCATAGAAACACGAGTGTCTTGAACTGGAAGAGACCTTAAAGATTATCTAGTTCCAGGCATAAATACAAATAAAACAAAGGGATGGGCAGGTGGGCTGGAGTGTTTCTGGGATGCTTTTGTCATGGTGCTAGTTAAAGGAAGGGGTTGCTTACACAGGCTCAAAGTTGACCCAGGGCACATAACTAAGGCTTGCTCAGCCTTTGCTGTCCTGCATGGCCATGTGGGCAGCCAGTCAGCAATGTTTTACCTCTCAACCTTTCCACTGCTCACAAACACATCCATGTGCCCTGCGTGGATAATCCTGGTCCAGCTCAGTGCTGTCCTGAGGTAGAACATGCTTCTTGCTGGGCTTAATCCTCTTCACTGCTGCAAGGAGGGAAGCTGATTACATTCATTTTACTTAGCTCTCCATGAATTGCTGCGACCTGACAACTTCCTGTTGAAAATTGCCTGCAGGAAATCCTTTTAGCCGAATGATTATATTGACTGAGATACCTCACAAGGCCGTTTTGTGGAGTGATGGTTTTCCTTTCTACTTTACCTGCTATACCCACTTCCCTCCCCCCATCCTTGCTGTGTTTTCCCTATAGGGAGCTTTCTCTCATCAAAGTCATCGATGTTGGCCGGCGGTTCCTGGTCAACAGGGTTCAGGATCACATCCAGAGCAGGATTGTTTACTACCTGATGAACATCCACGTCCAGCCCCGCACCATTTACCTTTGTCGGCATGGTGAGAGTGAGTTCAACCTCAAGGGAAAGATTGGAGGTGACTCAGGCCTCTCCAACAGGGGCAAGAAGGTAAGGAGGAGAGGAATATTTATTTCCCTGGGATTTGGCTGTAGGAGATGCCATCTTTTGGGCTGAGTGTATATTCGATGCCAGCTGGGATGATCTGAAGATCCATCTATAGGGCTGGTTAGATTTCGGCTCAAGCATGGCCTCAGAAAGAAGACTCTTACATATAATTAACAGCTCAGTTCACTCAATAACTGATTATTCAAGGATGTGGTCAAGAGAGCTGGTTCATGGAGGGCTAATACTTATTTTGGCTTTCCATTACCATTTTAAAGTCCAAATGGACTCACTCACTTTAGGTGTGACGTTGAGGACTATGTGAAACATGAAATTAACTCTCTGACAAATAAACAGAGCTGTGGTTAAAGATGGTCTGGGATATTTCACATCATAGGAGAGTCCAGGTTGTGACATGGTTTCTTGGATGCTGCTGCTGTTCCCTGATTACGTTAGGTTGCAGCTTTCTTTTCTTCTGTTCTTTGTTCTCATGCTCCTTTGTAGCTTTTTGGGAAGGACAGATGTGTGAGGCTATTCCCCACCTTAGAACAGAAGGCCAATACATCTTCCTATGGAATACAGAAGAGGACCTGCAGAAGGGAATGTTTACTAGGAAGCAGGGGGGAGAACTCATTGGGAATCTGAATGGGATCCCACTGAGATCAGGAGCCAACCTCTTCTCTGTCCTACAGTTTGCAGTGGCACTGAATAAGTTTGTTGAGGAGCAGAACCTGAAGGACCTCAAAGTCTGGACCAGCCAACTGAAGAGAACAATCCAAACAGCAGAAGCACTCCAGCTGCCCTATGAGCAGTGGAAGGCCCTCAATGAAATAGACGCTGTAAGTAGCGTTGATTGCAGTAGGAAAGGCTAATTGTGGGCTGGTGGAGGGGATGATAGTGCTGGCATTTTTTCAGTCTTGCCTCAGTCTCACCTCCTTCAGGGAGCTTTCCCTTCTATGGGGAATTGTATACTTCTCCTGCTCTAGCACTCAAAAGTTGACTTGTGATTTTACCTCTACCTTATGCAGAACATTCAAGATGTTGACTTAAAATCATCTTAATCTACTTATTTTGCATGAAACTGCTCTATATCTGATCTCTTAGCAGATTAAAGACAGTTGCCTTGGAGAAGGGTGTGCATGTTAGGTGGGCTGATCCTTTTTAGCATGGCCAGTAACCTCACGGCTATCCTCTTCTTGCAGGGTGTGTGTGAAGAAATGACTTATGAGGAAATCAGGGACCAGCATCCAGAGGAATTTGCTTTACGTGATCAGGATAAATATTACTACCGCTATCCTTCTGGAGAGGTAGGAGACCTTTAGAGATGTGGCTTTTACTTGAATATGGCCTTCTTGTTTTCAGGCTGTTCCCTACACCCAGAGTAGGAGAGTAGAAGAAAAGCAGATGCTCCCATTTTTGCTCCCACTTTTTAGATCTAAAGAAATATATCACTTAACAAACTGTCCCACTGATTTCATAGTATATTAATTGGAAACATCCAAAGGCTTCTTAGTCCATCCTCTCCATTAGGTTCACTCAGTGTCATGCTGCCCAGGCTTTCCCCTTTCGTTTCTGAAGTAGTAATTTCATCCTTTGCTCTCTGCGTCATTTGCTGAGGTTTGATGCTGATGTCTCTGTTCCTGGCTTGGGGAACGCTGTCTGCTTTCAAGGTGTGACATACGGAGGTGGGAATTTACGTCACTTCCAGATGGTAATTTTAGTTGTGAACTGACCTTTTTAGTCCCAAATTAAAAATCATGTCCATAGACACTAGGGAACAATAAATATTTAGTGTCATCCTAATGACAGCATGTCTAAAGGAGAGTGTCTGGGAGTGACTGATGTTGACTCTAGGTGTCTGGGTTCCTTCTGGTTTTCTGTCATGGTTTTATATGAAATGCTTCATCATGAAACCTTTCAAAACCTCAGAGATATTCAGAGTGCTTCATACTTTAGAACTTATAAACCCCCAGAAAAGCAAGTTTTGAGACAACAGAGGCAGTAATCTCAAAGCCTCTGTGCAGCTGTAGCTTACCTCAATAAATTCTTCAGGGCTGTAATTGAGATATAAATGGTTTATTTCTTCCTCTTGATCAGTATCTATGTTCTAGAGTAGCCAAGTTGAGGCACTGTTGAACTTTACTCATCTTCAGCAGTAATTATGTTGGTTTAGTTTAATCAGAAGCATGAAATCAATACTTAGACCGAGACAATGATGATTGTTTCTTGTGAGATCCTTGTCTTCCTGACTCTATGCCTATCTTCTTGCTCTTCTGTTTCAGTCCTACCAAGACCTGGTGCAGCGCCTGGAGCCAGTCATCATGGAGCTGGAGAGACAAGAGAATGTCCTTGTGATCTGTCACCAGGCTGTCATGCGCTGTCTCCTTGCTTACTTCTTGGACAAGAGTGCAGGTGAGCTCCCTATCCCTGGGCAGGAGGTGGATCCTGTTGGAGGACGGATGCAGCTTGGAGGAGATGAGATGTGCTTGTGTCCATGCAGGGCCCGGAGCGTGCATCTGTTTGCTATGGGACGGCTTTAGGTGCTGAGAAAGATATCTGATCCTATTTTTAGAGAGAGGTAGGATAATCTTGGTTTGCTTTCTCTGCAGATGAAATGCCCTACCTGAAATGTCCTCTTCATACGGTATTGAAGTTGACTCCAGTGGCTTATGGTAAGTGGGAACGCTACTTATCAATGTGCTGAGGTGTTCACCCTGCACCTCCTCCCAAATCCAAACCTCTGGGAGATGGGCAGAGGTGTGGGATGGAACACCTTGTAATGCCTTCTCTTGGGTTTGCTGACAGCCTCTGTCTCTCTGTGCTTCCTTCTGCAGGCTGCCGCGTGGAATCCATCTCCCTGAATATTGAAGCTGTTAATACTCACAGGGAGCGGCCAGAGGTAAGTGTTTCTTTCCCTCTGAGCCATCCCTTGGTGTCCCTTTCCTTTCCCTTGTGGTAACCCAGCAGGGAGGATGCCTGGGGAGATTGCTCAGCCCAGTGCTCAGAGTGCCACTGGAGGACTGGGAGCATCAGTTGGGCTCTTGCTCTGCGTAGATGTGGCTGATTGAGGGCTTTCTAAGGGAAAAGGACTCTTGCATGTGCCTGCTACCTAGTTTAAGGCTGACCAAGGGAAAGGTCAGCCAGTCTCTGACTTTTTCCTTTGTGGTCATCCACTTGCCCAACAGGGAATAGAGCTGTGGATGGAGAAGGTGACTTCTCCCAGGTGTCCCAGCTGACTGGCAGAGCCCATGCTCAGTGGCTTGGCCAGCATCTGCCTGTGTAGTTTTTCCTGGTGTTCCTGTGGCTCCATGAGGCTACCAGAGTGCTGTTATTAGGGTGGTGGACTACCAGGGAGAAGACCCCTTGCATGGAGGGGAAAAACTCCATAAGGTCAGGTCTGTGTGCTCCACCAGGAGCTCAGAGGCCAGAACTAGGAGACATCAGAGCCAAGGGGACACCAGGTTGGTGGTGAGGCTGGATGGTCACTAAAGGGGGACCCTGCTTCCCAACCTTTCCAGCTCGTGGTGATGAGTCCTGTCTGGGTTTTGGATGGTCTCATCCATCCCCTTTTGGACCACGTATTTTCTTCACTCCCTGACCTCAATGTGTAGGGAAGGCTGGTCAACTCCCCATAGCATCTGGGCCATTGATGCCCTCATGTCACCATTGTTGGGGGTGGCTGTGGGGCTCAGGATGGAGCGAGGCACGTGCAAAGCTCTTGGGTTCCTCTGCTCGGCTGCAAGGGCGCTGCCCTCCATCCCACATGCCTTGAGTTGGAGCTTGGTGCTGTGCTGACCCTCGCTGGCTGCTCTGTCCCACTTCCCCATCCTTTCTTATCCACTCGGGCTCGCTCGTCTTTCCTCTTCTTGCTTTCACACTCGGAGGGACCAGCTTTGAGGAGCAGAGCGATGGGCACCGCTCTGTTGTGCCAAGCGGTGGCTGTTGGTTACTGCTACACTGTGTAGTAATGCACGTTTACATTTTTGTGGTTGAAGGCTCTGGTGTGGAGAAACTCTATCTCGCTTCTCAGTGCAGGGCTTTTTTTTTTCCTCCCTTTCTTGGGAAATCATATTATGTTCTCAAACATTTTGCATCAGTTTCTCTTTTTTTGGTGTCCAGAGCACTTCATTGCATCCAACTAATCCTTTGCACATCAAAAGCAATTGTGGGGGAAAAGCAGAGGCTGCTTTAAGGAAAAAACAACTTGCTTTTTTTCTTTATAACTGTCGCCTTCTTCCCTTTTCATTTTTTTAATTTATTTTTATTTACTTTTTTTTTCTTTGTCTCACTCTAATTTAGGAAGCAAAGAAGGGACCTAACCCGCTCATGAGACGTAATAGCGTTACCCCTCTAGCAAGCCCAGAGCCCATCAAAAAACCTCGCATCAACAGCTTTGAGGAGCATGTGGCTGTTTCTTCCGCCCTGCCAGGCTGTGTTCCTCAGGAAGTGCCCACGCAGCTGCCGGGACAAGTTAGTTGAACTCTTTTTTTTTTTTTTTTTTGGTTGTCATTCTCGTTGTTTGTTTGTTGTCCTCCTCCTGTCGCTCCTGAAGCTGAGAACGGCTTGCACTTGTCGCAACTTGTGCTGCTGGCTCTGAGATGCTCTGTCTGCGCTTCTCCCATGGGTGCTGTACCCCCTTCTCTGCACTGGGTTGGTTTTTGGGAGCAGCCAGTGATAGGTGGCTGTCAGTCCTTTGGTCAGCCCAAAGCTCTGGATTGAATCAAGACGCTAATCTAGGAATTGCCTCGTTGTCCCCCCCATCTGACATTGCTGTGTCACAGAATTGTGGAATGGTTGGGGTTGGAAGGGACCTCTGGGGGCCAGCTGGTCTAAGCTCTCATCAAGCCAGCATCATCCAGTGCAGAGTCCCCACAACTATGTCCATGTGGGAGCCAGTTGGCTAAGCAGGCAAAACCAAAGGGCTCATGCCTCCCTCCCCCTCACCCCACAAATGCATTTGCTCCACTGTAGACCTGGGCATTGCAACAACACAAATGTTCTTGGGGTTCCACTGAGAATGTAACTGTCAGGACCCATTTCTGCCTGCAGTTCTCTATTCCCAGAGGAATAGGCAAAATGGACCAAAACTAAGTAGAAGCCTCTTTGGGAGTTCACCATGCTCTGTGCATCATTTGCTTTCTGCAGCATAGAAATGATTCATAGAATCATTGAAGTTGGAAAGACCACTAAGTTCAGCTAGCCCAACCATGAACCCATTCCTGTGATCACTCTAGACCATGTCAATCAGTGCAACATCTGCCCTTTTCTTGAAAACCTCCAGAGATGATGGTGACTATACCACTTCCCTGGGCAGCCTGTTCCAATACCTCACCTCTCTTTCTGAGAAAGATATTATGAAAACCTTCAACCTGATCCTCACCTGCTATGTTGCTTGTATGTTGTCTCTTCTTTCACCCGCCTGTGAAAAGATGGAGAAGAAGAGACCTTGCTTGGGACAGGGTTCCCAGAAACAAAAGCCCCATCCCTTAGTGAAGGAGCTTGGGTGGAACCAGAGAAGCAGCCATATACATGCATAAGCTTCATATTGTGCTGCTTGTTGGATCTTGTTGTCTTGTCTGCTCCTTCTTAACCTTGTCTGTGTTGTCCCCAGTCCCTCCTCAGCCAGGATTAGGGTGACGTGCCCCCTGGCTCCCCTCCATCTGCTCTGCTTCATGTCTTTGCATGAACCTTTCCACCCTGGACAGCACTGAGCAGATCAGTTCCTCAGTTTCTTGGCTTTTGGGGCTTTGCTTTTTGGGCTGCTCGAGTCTTACAACAAACTCTGTCCTGGCTTTAGGAAGTGCTTGGTGTCCAGGTGCCCCTTGCTGCTATCCCATGTCCCCTGCCCTGTCTCGCGCGGCGTTACTGACACCTCTCTTTCCCTTCTCTCTGTCTCTCTACAGCCTTTACTAGGAAAGGCATGCCTGTAAGTACCTTCTTGCGTCTTATTCTCTTCCCTCCCTCTTCCCCTGTTTCTCACTGTCCCACTGGTTATTTTGTTGCTGTGAAACGTGGCTGGGGCATGGTTTTCTTGGACTGAATGTTTGTGTGTTGGGGTGGGAACTGGGGGCATCTTAAGAATTACAAAGAGGAGACTATGAGCGCTGTGTTGTCCAACCCCTAAGTATCCTATCTTGATTAAGTGCCCAAATTGTGTTGGGAAACAGAGCAAATTACTACTTAAGGATGCTGTTTTCAGATGCTGTCTGAATTCCTGCTTTCTCATTGAGTAGTTGGAGATACCCTTGGGTTTTCCTTGAGTTTTCCGTGGTAGCACTTCACAAGTGATAGACCCAGGTGATCTGTCTGTCATGTGGACTCTTGAGTTATGCCTGAGTGATGCCACTGAAGATACGCAGATAAGGTTCTGACCTCAGCTCCCAGTGGGGTTTTATCACCTGTGTGGGAGCTGGAATATATTTCTGGGAGGTGGGATGATCCTGGCATCTGTAGTTCTGCAAATGTGAATTTTGGGACAAACCTGCCCGGATGTTTTTGGCAGATTAGACACAAAGATGTTGCCTTGACCTAGCTCTAGAAGGCAACATGCCTTGAGCATTTAATGCATTACTTAGGATTGACTGAGGTTTTGACAGTGCTGTTAAATTATTGTATAATAGGGACAAGACGGTTCTGGATAAATTGAAGCCTTTGAACTCATTTCATGTTACCTCACTGAGTAAAGAGAGCATCAGTCATTAGAGAATGCTCAGACATCTTCTCAAAAACTAGGGAGATTTGGGAGTTTGGCTGGGATAGTACCTATGTGTCTCTGCCCTTTGTAGAGCAATCAGCCCACATCCATCCTTGTCCTGGTTGATTCTGTGAGATGAAGGTGGGAAGAATTGGTATAAACTGGCTTTGCTTGTGTGTAACGGCTGGTGGACCTCACGTTTGTTCCCTTTTCCCCAGAATGGATGGTAGAAAAGTCAGACTTGGCTTTGTTGACGAGTGTGTTTGGGAAGAGCGTGCTGATGTTCCTGGGTGAACGCTGAGCTGCCCACCATGGTGTGCACGCCTATGCTCCTTCTCTTGCCTCGATAAAGTTCCTGGTCTTTGGTTGCTTTGAGAGTGACTTTCTTTTTGTCCATCCCTCCATCCAGTTTTTTCCTATCTGTGTTACAATAAAAAAGTATTGCATGCTGGCTGGGACACCAAAAAAAAACCCTCTGACTTTGGGAGGTTTGCATCAGGTTGTGCTACACCAAGAGCTCTTGGAGCAGGTGGTGATGGCTTCCATCCCAGGTGTAGGCTGGATGCAGCAAGCTAAAGTTCTCCAGTTCTGGGAGTCTGCTTCCACTTACTGTTGTGGGACTTAAGATTTGCTTTTGAGGGAACCAAGAAGAAGTCACTAAGCCTTTGCTTTGTGAGAGACCTTTATCACTGTCACTTCTCCTGTCATCTTGTTTGTGCATCCAGACCTTCACCCTCTCCCACCACAATCCGTATGCGGTCAGGAGAGGTGGAGATCTCCTCCCTCCCCAGTTTGCACTGCTGGAGGTGGTTGGCAGCAACAGCATTGCTGAGTCAACCATCCCCAATGGGGACTTGACCCCATCCAGGGGACACCTGAAGATCCCAGGGACATAGCTGTGTGCCCCTGGACTGCTTTGGGTTTGCAGGATGAACTGATGTGATGGTTTCTTTTCCTTTTGCTTGGTTTGTGATCCAAAGTGCACTTTGTAACAACAAGCCGACTTAAAGTTTCTCCTCTCCCCTCCCTTTTTCTCCCCTTTCACTTTTCATGCTTAAAGACGACCCGTTTGTCACTTTCTCAAAGTTTTCTCTTTACTAATATTTCCAAGGTAAATAGCTGTGGGTGCATGTGGCTTTTCCTAACCCTTGTCCTGTCTCTTTAGCTACTGCAGAACAGTGCTGTCTCGTAGCATGGCCATGGCTCCTGGTGCTTGTAAGAGACAGTTTAGGTTGTAAAAGATTAAAAATAGGTTGAGAAGCCTTCCTAGCTGTTTCCTAGTCCCTTCCCCCACTCTTTTTTTGTATAGTTTTGTGATGTGAGAAATGTCCTTGTTGTGGTCATCTCTCCTTGGGTTCCTCTGAGGGATGGTCTTCTATAGTCATCACTTCTGGGAGCTGTTCCTGCTGGTGTTCAGCTGGTTGTCTGTGGATTTGTGGTCCTTACTGCTTGCTGTGCACTAGTGGATGCCTCTTCTTGACACTGTGGTGGCACCAGGGCTGTGCTTGCAGCCTTTCTAGAACCTTTGAAATGTTACAGGTGAACATTGGCTTCAGCTGCACCACTGATGGTGGCTGGTGTCCATGCCAGCTCCTCCAGGCCGTCATTGCACTGGCTGGAGCTGGTTATGCAGCAGGGCAGTGCTGGGGATGGGCAAACAGTGACTTCCACCTAGCAGATGTTGGGACACTGCCCACCCCTGTGAGGAGGAAGATACATGCTTAATTAGGCTCTTACGGTGTCCTGTGCCATTGTCTTGCATGGACCAAAGAGCAGCTCAGTTTTCAGGCCTACCTTTGCCACATTGCCACCCTATGGATGTGATGCTCAAGGGTGGGATTCAGGCAGCAAGTCAACCTGTCTCCCTCCCCTCTTTCCTTGGGTGGACAGTGTCTTCTCCTTCTGTGGTAGATGGATGCTTTCTTAGTTGTGACCCATGTTGTAGCCTTGTGCCCCTGTCCCTTTCTCAGTGTGCAAACTGAAGATGCTCCAAGCATGACTCCAACCATGCTCCTTACCCTCTCGTTGCAGAACATGAACAACTCGCAGAAGCCGTCGTGAGTCCCTTAGCGCTGTCGCGAGGCCACCAGCGACGCCAGCTCCCATCCCATCGTCATTTCTGAAGCTTGCTTGTAAACAGGTCTCCTCCGTTTGTGGCGAGGTCGACCCTCGGCTGTTTCTACCCACGCCTGTTCATCTGCAAACTGCTCTGCTGGAGGGGGGAGAGAGGTGGAAGAGCGATGGAGAGGAGGGAGACGAGCTCCCAGGTCTTCAGGCTGCGGCATTGCTCTCCTCTCCGGTGTCCTGCTAGTGTGTAGCAAGCTGGGAAGCGTTTCTAGCGCACAGGAGATCCCAAGTTCTAATTTTCCTTCTCTAAGCGGTTTTGATCTCTTTTTGTATAGACTAATGGTACCCATCCGTCTTTGGGTGGAGTGTGTATATACATGAATGGTGCGGGGTTAGCAGAGTAATGGGGACAAGAAGGGTGGGAGGGAACAAAGGGGGAATTTGGATTTTTTTCTATTATTATTATTATTATTAAGTATTACTATTTTTTTGCAAGAAAGCCCCTAATGCAGTGCTGTGTTGCAGTCCTTCACATGCACCAGCTACAGCCTGCCATGAGCACAGCCCAGCTCATCAAGATACATGAAAACTGCTGGTTTTAGCCAATAATAATAATAATAATAATAAAACCCTCATGTTAATTGATGCACCTCAAAGGGGGGTTGCAGAGAATATCAGTCTGCTGCTGTGAAACTGGCTGTGAGCTGCTTGTAGTACTGGGGGGAACCACACTGTTGGCTCCTGGGGATGCTCTGCATTGGAGGGAAGAGGAGATGGGGTGGCTGCATCACTGCGGGGACGTAGGTGGGCAGCTGCACTGGGTGCATTTTGCAGACACACAGGTGTCTTGGCCAGGATGCAGGAAGCCCTGGGTGTTGATGAAAAGTCGCAAGAAGAGAATTTATTGTTGCCGTTCTTTTTCTTTAAAATATATACATGCACACAGATGTGTGTGTGGGTATGTGTTTATACTTAGAAACCGCTTGGTTTTTGCACTTTATTTGTGGCAGGAGCATGACTATATTTCTTTTGTTGTTTTTTTTTAACCTGTGCCTCTTAACAGGGGAAGCTTGAATACAGGCAACTCTTTTTTTTTTTTAATTTTTGTGTGTGTGCTGGGAAGCTGGGACTGCACAAAAGCAGTAGGTATGGCTTCCAAGGGGGGTGGGTGGGGGTGTGTGTGTGTGCAGGGGGCAATGGACACAGTCCTGGCTTGGGCTCCCTTGGCCATCTCCTGGAGGTTGGAGATAAGAGTTCTTGATGCAGGCTGTGAGCCAGCAGTTGACTGTGGCAATTAACCACTACTGCATTGTGCAAAAATCTGTGGTTTCCCCCCCAATCCCCTCCTGTGTTCAGCATCTCCGTTCCCATGTTGTGCTTTTTTTTTTCCCCTCCCACCACAACTGAACTGGAGGCAGGAGGTAAAGTCATCAGAGTCCTCTTCTGACCCTGCAGGGTTGGAGATGGGCAGCCCTTTGCTTTTATCCTTTTTACAGCTTCCTCCTCTCCCCTGGGTAGGAAACAACATCCCTGCAGTTGGGAGCAGAGAGGTTTGGGGGGAAGTGTTGAGTGGTTGTTGTTGTTGTTGGGTTTTTTTTCTTTTAAATTATTTTATTTTGGTTTCTGGGGGGTTTGGTCCCTTTGTCCTTTGAGAAAAGGTGAACCACAGTGCCTAGTGCTTCAGTCCCATGCAACAAAACCACATTGCATAGGCTCGGAGCAGTACCGACAGCAGGGAAGGCTCAGGGACTACACTGGTCCCTATCCAACCATCTTGGTGGTGCCCTGTATGAGCGTGTCCATATGTGTATATTGTACAGATGAAACAAAAACACTTATTTCCCTTCTTTTTAATTTGTAATAACCGCGTTAAAGCAGACCTGCGTGCGCATGCGGTTGGCGTCAGCCCTTTTGGTTTCTCTGCCTTTGAGAAGGGCAGTCGCTGGGGGAAGGTGACTTTGCCTTCTCAGCCCGTTTCCTGGGGAGTTGATCTGTCTCCTCCTGCTACCCAAAGATAAGCCAGCACACGCAAACATGATATCTGGCTGCCCATGATCAGTCTTGTAAACATGATGTTTGGGTGTGTATTTGAGTGCGTGTCTATGCATACATATATATATCTGCAAGGAAAAAAAAAAACTAAACCCAAACCTTAATTTCTTCTCTAGAAATAGAAGTCTTGGTCTACAAAAAGATGAAATTTTAAAAGCCTACCAATTTCATTTTTATTTTTTCCCTCTTCATCAAGAGGGGAGGTTGGCCCATGAGTAGTGAAGTAGTCCTCTCCGTGCTGGGAATGGGTGGCAGGATGTCATCTCCATCCCATCCCATCATGCTGCCCGTTGTGTTTTGGCTGTACAACCAAAGCCCAGGCAATGATGCTGCAGCCAAGGAGGGTGGGAAGAGGGACTTGTTGAACCACACCAGTGATTTTTTTTTCCCCTTTTACTTATTTTTTTTTCCTGTTTTTTTTTGTGTGTGATACTTGAATTTATTTTTTTATGATTTTTTTAATAGCAAAGCGCTGTTTATTTATTTAATGTATACTGCAAAGCTTGGAGAGAAGGGTAGTTGGGATTTTTTTTTTTGATTTATGCTGTTAACTGTTCTGTACATACATCTGGAATAACTGCCTGATATCAAGCTGTGCCAGCTTAAACAGGGTCTGCCTTTCAGAAATTTGTATATTTTGCAGTTGCTGGACCAATAAAATACCTTGTTGAAATACAGACATTACTTGAGTCTTCCCTTGCTTTAAATTCATGCCCTTGGGCACAGCGTGGAGGTGTTCAAGGCCAGGTTGGATGGGGCCCTGGGCAACCTGATCTGGTGTGTGGCAACCAGCCCATGGCAGGGGGTTGGTGCTTGATGATTTTTAAGGTCTCTTCCAGCCAAAAGTGTTCTATGTTCCAACCTAAGCTTGGTGTTCCCAAGGGTGACCATGCCCAATGTAATCCGGCCGTGCACGTATGGGGATTACTCTGTTCCTGTGCCTTATAGACCCCTCTCAGCCCTACAGGGGGTTTTCTACAGATCAGCTGAGAAAAAACCATTCTGATCCCATGGCTTACCCCTTCTATTTTAACCACGTGGCAGCAATTTGAAGGCTTCTGTTTGGTTCATGATCAGCTCATTAGTGGGAATGAGGGTGTGATTCATCCAGCTGAGTGCTCACATGCACTTAAGGCAGCAGCTCCTCACACTCTACCCACTACATCCCAGATGAATGTAAAAGGGAGTCCAAGGTTGCTCAGAGAGGTGGTGGCTGCCCTGTCCCTGAAGACATCCAAGGTCTGGCTTGATGGAGCTCTGGGCAACCTGATTGAGCTGTAGGTGTCCCTGTGCATTGCAGGGGAGTGGGACCAGATGAACTTTAAGGTCTCTTCCAACTTAAATGATTATATGATGATTTTTGTCTGAGAGCAGCCATTTATTCAAACCTGGTACACCTCCCTACAAGGGTTTAATTCTGCTGTGTCAAAGCAGAACTGTCCTATGGGATCGTGGCTGTCTTCGTCCCCAGAGCTGGAAAACGGTAGATGCCACATGGAAGTTGAACTGTCAAATTCCCTAAAAAGAGGTTATATGTCATATATATATGTATGTATACGATTTTTCATTTTACTTTGTTTTCTGACCCAAAGCACTACTGGGAGGACAAGGCAGGGAGGAAGTGGTGTAAGCTGGATGTGATGCCCTGGAGTGTATTTGGGTTGATGTTCCCCGTGTTGTCAGTGGCTTGTCCCCTTTGAGCAGCTGTGCCTCTGAAATAGGGATGAAAAGGCAAAAAAAAAAAAAAAAACCCTATAGGTGTAGATTTGGCTACTGCTGGTTGACAACTGCAAGCCCTGCTCTGATCTCCCCTGGAGCTTTGGGGCAGGAGGAGTCTTTTTGCAGCAGAGCGTGAGATGCTCAGGGACCATCTGCATTGTCCTTTTGTCCTCCTCATTCTGTAGGGTTTTAAAATTGATTTGCACCTGCATTTCTCTAGGCTTGCCATACAGACATTGAGAGCTGTGGGGTGATGCTCACCCTGCAAACATCCCAGAGGCGTGGAGGACTCATGCTCTCCAGGAACGTCGGTAACCACAACACCTTCTTTGTTTTGCCTATCCAGCAACCTGCTGCCCTCCCTGACCCGAGCGAGGACAAAACATTCCTGCCTTGATTTAGGGCAGGGATTGTGGCCTTGCACCCACCCCGTATGCAGCTGGGTTGAGGCTGGGCGCAGACACAACAGTAGCACTGCTCCTGCATCCCTTGTTATGGCTGTTTGAAGCCACAATAACCTCATCCTTGCAGGGAGAGCTTAGAAAGAGCTTTCACCTCCCGAGGCTGCACTGTCAAGGCTGCTCAGCAAGAAAACGCTTTTGCTTCTCTTTCTGCATGTAGGGGCAGGATGGGACTTGTACTGCCATCTGTTCATTGGGGGGGGGGGTCACAGTTCAATGCCATCCCAGCAGCATCTCTCTCTTTCTCTTTTTTTTAAAATTTTTAAAATTATTTTTTATTTTTATTATTTTTCATTTGTTTTTCATTTATTTATTTGATTTTTTTCTTATTCTTTCTTTATTTTTCTGCATGATGCGTTCTGTACCATGGCAGACGTTCCTTGAGGCAGGGTGGATTTAAAGGTTACCTCTGACAGCGGGAACGTTTCCTGCTCACGGTCAAATCCTCATTTCACTGGGTTCTGTTTTCATTTTATTAAAAAAAAAAAAAAAAAAAAANTATTTTTCTGCATGATGCGTTCTGTACCATGGCAGACGTTCCTTGAGGCAGGGTGGATTTAAAGGTTACCTCTGACAGCGGGAACGTTTCCTGCTGTGATTTAACTACCAATATCACAAGGTTCTATATATATTATATATATATAAAAAAAAAAAAAAAAAAAAAAAAGAAGAGCAAATCCAACCTCATTGCCAGCAAACAAGCCGAGAGAACTTGTGATTGCTATTAAAAAAAACACAGACCGGTCACGCTGGCTGACTCAGCTCTGATTGATGGCTCAGGAATGCGTCTGATACGTGCAAGGGATTAAATAAACTGCGGGCAAACCTTTACAATGCAGCGTGCTGTATGAAGTGCAGCCAGCACCCGTCCACCTGCCCGTGCCTGGGGAGTGTCTGCCACTGAGCCATGGGATCTGCGGGGTTTGTTTCCATTTTACCCTGCAAAATAATAAAGCATAAAAAGGAACGGGTATTTTGCAGGGTTGGGTGTTGCTTTGCAAGGAAACTGCTTGCTGCTTGAGGGTTTCAGTGGGGATTGTGTGGTTTGTCACAGCTCCAGGTGTCTAAATGCAGGTGTGCACTTTTTCTGCAATGAGATTGGGTGGGATGGGATGACATGGCATGGCGTGGCATGGGAAGAGTTGGGATGGGATGGGATGGAGGCAATACCAGGCTTCTCTTCTTGATCTCCCACATCCTTGGGTGCCCAGGGGCAGCTGGGCTTAGAGTGGGTTCAGGGTCCCCTGGCAAAACCCTTTGGTTGTGGCTCTCATGGAAGAGACTGAGCCCTTCTTCTCCTACTTGAGACCTAAAATTAAATAGGAAGCCCCAAAGGACAGAAGAAAAGCAATCTCTGCTGCCTCTCCTTCCTGCAGGATTGGCAGTGCCCAGTGGTAACCCCACTTGGGTCAGAATGTCAGATGGATGGAGGTACAGCAAAGTGAAGGGCTTATTCTAGCTGCCCTACAGAGTGAAGCTCAACAACCAATGCCCATCAAAGGGTCCCCCAGCCATTTGTCCCATGGCTTTGCACCAGTCAATGTCCTACTTGTCTACTGGGACAATGGGAGAACCAACAATGCTGAAGTCCTGCTCTACCCTCAGATCCCACAGACATAGGGTATTTTTAGAAAAACTCTCTGAACTTAAATGTCGGGTAAATAAGGGACATGCCCAGAAGGGAAAACAGGGAACAGCCACCAGCTGTGCCACCTGTGGCAGCCACTCTTGCCCAGGTGCTCCCAATCCCCCCCCATATGGCTGGAGAAATCTCATTTTGCACAGCACCCTCCTGGCAGCTGCAGAGCATCCTCTCAGCTCCGCATCACACCCCATGGAAGAAGACATCAGAGATACTTGGAAACTCTTCTGGCCTTCCAGTGATAGACGCTTTGCGACAACCCCTTGCAACATCCTGAATAAATACATGAACTTAAAAATTATTTTTTTTTCAGATGGTGGGGGCACAGGGAAAAAATGGATTGTGTAATTTCCCCAGGCATGTGTTTTTCCTTTCTTATCTCTTTCCTCTTGAAGTCCAAAAAAGGGTTAGAAAAAGAGAATCAAAACTGAATCTAGTTGTCAGCAGTGCTAGAAGAAATTGCATTGTCTAAAGAGGGTAGCAGTGGTAAGAGTGATACTGAAATGATTGATATCACCCTGAAATTCTTCTTCAGTGCCTGTGGCCACAAAGCTGGCTTCTGTTCAGACCCTTCCTTGGAGATGCCCTGTTGCACTCTTTTTTCGGAGGCGAATGGGTCATTTTAGAGCTTTCCTAGTAATCCAGCATTAGCAGAAATGTCCTATTTGAGAAACAGGAACCCAAACCTCCCTCGCCAAAAAGGGGAATCATGTTTTGAATGTCTTGTATTCAAAAAAAGGGATAGACTTGTCTCAGGGCTACGGTATTGCCCTATGGGAATGTGCAGACTCAAAACCACAGCTCGTGGATAAAAGGAGGCATTTTTCTGGTTACATCTGAATTTCACTCTCTAACCAAAAATTGATTGACTCCCAGTTGGAAAGAGTCAATACAACCAAAACTTCTACTGATAATCTGGTTGCTCCCCAACTCTGGAGGGTGGATTTCTGGTTTGGGTGGTCCCACACAGTGCATGGGGAAACCACCCTCACCCACCTCTGTTGGGACAGAATACCAAAAAATCAGTCACTGGCATACAGAGTGGTGCCAGATCTCCTGGTAGTTTCTCCCCTCATGAGCTAAAGCTTGATGACCAAAACCAGCCAACAATGGGCTACGTGCCTTGAGAGGTCTTCTCAAATGTTATCTTCCATGATCCTATGGAAGAACTAATTTGTCATATGATAAGAGCATGTCCGGTGGGTTGCTGAGTGTGGTGACCTTGATGGCAAGGCAGAGCAAACCCAACTGATGCAGCCGGCCAGCCAACCTGTTGGCAAAGTGAGATCATTCTTGGCTGATCTAAGGAAACTGACACCTGTTCCTCAGCTAGCATGACCTGAAGGGGTTGTGGTGAGCTAAGGCTCAAGATCATATAGGCATTGTAAATCACTTACTTCTCTAGTGCAAGGCACAGACTTTTGTGTTGCATCCACACCTCATGTCGGATGTTATTGGATGTCTACTGCTGCAACCAATATTTTAGCACTCTTTGCACTGAAATCCAAGTTGGCAAAATTTTGGCCTGGTACAGAAGTGGATGGCAGCAGAGGTTGTGACCAAAAAGCCCAGCTGAATTGGAGCTATGAAGAGAAGCAATAATTAAGACCTAACAACTAATTACCATTGTGGAGGGTGGCTTGAGAACCAGCACAGCCCCAAATCCAGATATTTCTAGCTGCAGCTCAAACCCCACAATTAAGCTGTGATTTTGGTCATTATGAGGAGGTATTTCCAGAGCTGGGTCTTGTCTTTTGCTGCCTTTATCCACCAAAACAACTGACTCAGCATCAACAGAATGAAAACCCAGTATTTTGATAAATGTCATCCAAACCAGACTGGTGAGCATTGCACTGCATTGGATGCTTTCACCAAAGCTGGATGCCAACCTGTGGGCAGAGCTGCTGTTTCTTGTAGAGCGAAGAAGTCTGGCTGGCTGGCAGGGGTTCTATAGGCTTAGAAGTACCTAAAAATACTGATGTTTTCCCCTGGGAGCAGCGAGTCCCATGATAAGGCAGCATGGAGAAGCAAATGTCACCAAGCATTTCCCTGGTTCTTGGCCCTTCTCTACCCACCCGTTACTCCAGGCACCAGTGGAAGAACAGAGGGGAAAAATTTCACATATGGCTCTCTGGTCACCTGCAAGCACGCTGTCCTCGAGGCTGACTCTACAGGCAAATCACACCATCAACCCAGTTTTCAAGGTAGTGGTACAAATGTTAATAGCTTATTTCCTTCCAGTCTCTCCCTGTGGTGATGCTGCAGGGACCGTGACTTACTCTGGCTGTTCCGGGGCTGCTCCTTCACCTTCCGGACAGGATTAATGTCACCAGTGGGTGATGCCACCCTACCAGCCAGGCACCCTGACTCACTCACTCTTCCTTCTGCCCTGCCTTGATTCAGCTGTGACAAGAGGCAGACGTGCTCTCCTGCCACACGTCCTCGCTCTTTTTAATTGCTCTGTTCCTTTAGCATTTGCTGAGCATTTGCAGCACTGCTTGCTCTGTATTCTTGACACAGTGCGTAGGTACCCCCCAAGCTTATCTTCCTCAAACAGCACCCCATGGCCCCATTTGTATCCTTTAATAAACTACAAATACCTTGTTTATTGACCCATTACTTAGCCTGTCTAGCTTCTGCTGTGTGAGTACAAGGGTGAAGCATCAGGACTCAGTGGCTGCACTGGTGGCTTTAACCTACTGGAGAAAGGAGACAGCAAGGACCTGGAGACTGTTCCTAAGGCAGATACCCAGAGGAGGAAGATGCCTTTTCTCCCTGAGATGCACCCGTCTACAGTGTAATCACCACAAAATCCAACACATTTCCAGCCAGCATTTTGATTTATGGTTTTAATGTTATCTCATACGAGATTTTTCCTAGGAGGGTACCAACTCTCTGGGTGCATTCTCGCTGATGTTCTTGTGCTGTAACAGACCCCGTCAGTGTGAATAAGCAGATCAGACACGCTCCTGCTCTCCTTTTAGAGCCTACTTAGAGGAGAGAAGTTATTTTCTTATTTGGCTATAAACTACCCAGCAGGGACTGGCTGCTGTGTAAATAAGACATAATAAAATAATAACGCACCAATATGCACCATAATTAATTTGTAATAATGACTGGGATGTCTTACCAGACTTGCTAAACCAGCATGCAGGCTTTTAGTGAGTATTCCTGAGCACGGACATTGCACAGAGGCTAATTATTTTAAGCTGCTGCTTCTGGCATATTTTCCCCTGACTTAGATCTATTGTGCAGAAGTGAGAAAAGTAGGTCTGCACACATTTCATAGAAACACTTGTAAGAATCAGCAAACACTGCAGGCTGGGAAAAAAAATAAGTGAATTAAATCAGGAGAGCTGTAATAAAGGGTTTGCAAGACTTATGGTTGAAGTTGGCTGAACACCAAGGCTTTTGGGTCACCAGAGGTTTTCTCTTTCAGATGTAAATAAAAATAAAAATACCTTCCTGTCCAAACGGGATGGAAACCAACATCTTTCAAAAATTCCAGAGCTCATTTCCATGTCATGAATGGACATATCCTTGTCCCCTGGCAGGGTGGCAGAGTGGCAGGGTGGCACGTCCTAAGGAGATCCCTCTGTAGCATCCAGCATCCCTCACTCAGCAGCAATGAGCTGGAATCTGAGTAGAACAACTCTGGTCGTCCCCCATCCATAGAACTGAAGATATGGTAGAATGGGGAATGGTTTTAACCACGGGGAACGACTTTAAACTAAAAGAGGGGGAGATTTAGGTTAGATGTTAGATGAGATTTTTTTCACAGAGAGTGGTGAGACATTGGAACAGGCTTCCCAGAGTGTCTGTGGATTCCCCATCTCTGGAGGTGTTCAAGGCTGGGTTGGATGGGGCCTTGGGCAGCCTGAGCTGGTGGTGCTTGATCCAGCTGTTGGCAACCCTGCCCACAGCAGGAGGGTTGGAACTAGGTGGTCCTTTCCAAACCAAGCTATTATATGATTCTACGGCACTGGGACCAAACTGTTGGCCTGTTTTTGATAAAACATTGTTTTGTTGGAAAACACTATGCAGGATAAACTTATGGGGATAAAGCACCACTAATGAGAGAACGGGGGACTGCTTTTCGTCACTCACAGAAGAGGAAATTAGGGTTTATCGCCCTTATCTCATGCAGGGATGGGCACACACCTTGCCCACACAACAGGTCACCTCCAGGCCCCTCCTGAGAGACTGAGCAGAAAACAGCTGTGGGCTCAGGAATGCCGATAGGATTCAGAGAGACATCTTTGGCATCTCACTATCTTCTCTTGAAATGCTCTTGGAAACCATGAGAGACAGATGGCCACCAATGACCCAGGCAGGCTGAAAGGGCTGGGAGGGGAAGTTCAAACAGAAAGCCCACCTGTGTGTCTGTAGTGGCTTTAGTGAAGGTATTAATTACCTTCCTATCTGCTAAGCTGATCTGAGCATGTCTGCACAAACGCCTGCTTTCTCCGTAGCTGTCTCCTTGCAAAGCTGCTGCTCCCTGCACGACTGCTCTGAGGGCTGGCAAGGACGGGACACAGCGATTAGGGGCTGTGAGGATGTCAGACAGCCTGGAAGGCTCTGTGTCATGGCTGTGAAGCTGATTTGCCTGCGAAGAGGCTGACTCAGCAGTGACGGGAGGGTTAAGCTAAGCCAGGCGATTGCACGCCTGCCTCTGGGAGACAGCATGCACGTGGGGTTTGGTGGATGGGTGCTATTGCAATAGCTCTGAGCTTGTAATGTGAGTTTTTCAGCTTCTTTGGGAGGATTTTTTTGCTCTCTGCATAGATGCAACCTGGGAATCTGAAGCCCTCTGGTATTTCCCAGTGGCCATGCAAGCAATGCATTGCACAATATTTCCCTCTGGGTTGTGCCAATGGGTTTATGTGCCATTATGAGAGGGAGGACTGGGCTTCCTGGCTTGGCCTTGGGGTTTTTGCAGAGTGATGTTTGTCAGGAGCAGGTAGGACCCTACACAATCACAATGTCCAGCCCATTCCTCAACTGTATGATAATAGGAGTTCTCATGTCTGAGCATCTCTCGCAGGTTGTGAATCAAAGCCAGCGCCGAAAGAAACTCAAGCAGTAACTAATAATTAAAAACTGCTCAGGAAGTCAGTATTTAAAGTGCTAATGATCACAAGCAAATTGGCCATCTACTTCACAAGGGGCTGCGTTGGCCCATGTGCAAACGTTGGATGAAGTATCAAGAAGCTGTTACATCCCTCTATTGTTTTGAATGGGTGATTTTAGATAAACATCTGCAGGGCCCATTGTTCCAAGTGGTCTGAGTCCAGTTTCATGGGAGGGTGCTGTGTGGGGAGTCCGTGCTCACTCAAAATCCATTTGTACCCCCCAGTACACAAATGCCAGAGGTCAAGATATCTCTGTGGGAATAAACAACAGCTGCAAGGGTTGAGGAATATACGTACGAAAGGAAACTAAGGGCTAAGAGTGATGGCAGAATCAGGACTTGTCTCCTCTGTTGGATCAGATATACTTTGCATCCCATTAGCTGTGCCCCAGCCACTCTCAGTTATCATCACCTCTGCTTGTGGCAGGTGAGACAAAGCACAACACTGAGGCATTCATTGTAAAGCAGCTCTGTTCCAGGGTGGAAAGCCAGTAGCATCTGCTTTCAAGCAATTAACCAAAGAACCAAAGCAAATATGCATAAAGAGCAAATGAAATCATAGTGGACTGGTCATGCCTACAGTAAATAAAGCTGTCAAGGAGCTTGTTTCTCATGCTGGTTGGGATTATCTGTAGTTGTGCTGTCTGTAGGAGCTCACCCAGGCAGGAATGGAGCAGAGCAGGGGCTGTGACTGCTCAAACAAGTCAGCTCCTTTTAAACAGGGCTGGAAGAGCAGGGAAAGCCAGGCAAGGTTCTTCCAAGTGAGCTTCTTTCTGTCTGAAAATGTTGCTTAGTCAAAAATTGAAGTTTTCTGCAGGAATGTGCTAGACTGCGTCTATACTGGCAAACTAACAGGGCTTCTCAACCCCTGTGGCAGTTGAGCTGGAGGAGACTGGGAGCCACTGGGTAAGGAGCAGAGAAGGGCGTGATTCACATCGTGATCATGCCACACATGGCCCTGGGAAAGTCCCAACACTCAGAGCAAAACTCAGTCCCAGCAGCTGTGTCCCAACTGCATGTGGAGGGTGAGAGGTGTGGGGAATGGGGAACCACTATTTCTTGGCCTTTTGAGGCAAGGGGAGAAGATGGTTTTATCCTACCAGCACACCTGCTCTGGTTAGGCAGGAAGGTGGGCACACAGTGCTGCCCCTCATTTTTTTTTTTTTTTTTTTTTTTTTACTATTGCTATTGTTACTATTACTATTGCATCTATTTCTATTACTATTATGTCTGGGAGAGGCACATCTAATGCTGAGTGTCTTGAGAGGTCAGAGAGGGATGCAGGCTGCGCTATGGACTCATTACAGCTCTGCTGGAGCCCATAGCTTTTAGGTGGTTTCTTTCCATCCAGTACAGGTCTGGAATAAGACCTGGCAAGTTGTCTCCTTTCTTATCGTCAGGATCCCAGGCCCATTTCACAGCTCCTTCCCTTGGACAGAAATTCCTGTTGTAGCCTCTAGCAAGAGTCACATACCCCCCTGCATGGCTGATGAACGTTCTGCTTTCAGACATCCCCAAGGCATCTCCCAAAGGAGTCCCAAAGTGAAAACATCCTCCCTGCCTTCCAGCATCCCTCCTCCTCCCCTATGGTTCAAGTTATAGACTGATAATCCAGTGCAATTTATGCAGCCCTGAGAATTGGCATGAAGTAATCTTGGCCAAGCAGTGATCCCACGTCATTCATCAATCTCTGTCACCATCACTCTGGGCAGAAGTGCTCTCACCTCACCCCAGTCACACCTTTCAGTTCGGGATCTCCAGGAAGAAGGCGACTGCAGAATTCATGTCATCTAGTTAGGCAGATGATGGAGTCACAAAACACAAGGACAAATGGGCATTTACCTCATCCTTAACTTGACCTTGTGTTCAACTTCAAATGAATTTCAACTATCCTTTTAGACTGAAGCCTATAAAAAACATGTGGGGTTGACTTCTCCCTTACATAAGAAAGTCTGGAGGCTTTGCATACGTCAGTATTTAAGTTGTGGGTAGTCACAGCTCTCTGCCAGTAAATGCAGTTCACTCACATGCAGTGAGTGGAAGAAGTGACTGAGAGTTGCATCTTTGCTTGGTTGCTGGGAACAGCACAGCTGCTCAAAACGAAAGAGCAGAGCAGAGCTCTGAGTACAAAACCACATGTCACAGAGTCGTTTCCAGTAATTGGAGCACACAGCATGGCTTAGGCAGAACCGACGTTTCATTGATGGCCAGTTAGATATTGGACAGCTCTCTCATTGCTTGGTTACAAGTCTCAGCATCCAAGAAGGTTTTGTGCAGAGCCCAGAAGCTGTGCACTGAAAAGGGAGATGGGGAACCAAGCCGTGCCCATCCTTTAGGTGCATAATCTGGAGAGATCCCCGCCAGCTAATGCTAGCTTTACCCATGGTGAGAACAAGTGTTCACAGTTATGCAAAGCAGCACGATTATGGAAATGAGTGTCAGGTAAGCCAAAATAGCCTACTAGGAGGTCCACAAAAAATAAAATGAAAATGTTTAGAGATGCAGAAAAACCACCCTCTGCTCGGAGCTGGGAGAAATGGCATCGTCCAGGACTGTGCAGCGAGTCCTATCTGATCACCCACGCAATGCACCAGCTCATCGTCTCCTCCTTCTCTTGCCCAAGGGATGTTTTGGCTCCAGGAATGAGAAAAGCTAATGTGACCTAAATCAGGTTTTCCTCCTGCTCCCATCCTTCCAGCTTGAGTAAACAGTAGCGGATGTGACTGAGCGCACATATGGGACCTCATCAATGCCTCTTCTCTGCTCCAGGTTGTCTTCTCCCTTCCCCAGAGGTGAGTTTGACTCACTGTATGTAGAGAGATGCCTCCCCGTTCCCCACACTGCTCATTAATTCTCCCTGATCAGCTCAATCCCAGCATCCTTAAGGGTGCTGACCCTACCTCCCCCACCAAACCCCACTGGAGGGCTGACAAAGGTGGAAAAAACCAAAGACACTGCAAAAATAAACAAGAGAAAGGCTCACCTGATCAGCCTGAGTGCCAGCCCCACCCTGGGGTGTGGGATAAACACTGGCAACTATTTGTTCATCACCACTCAGCATTGAAATATTTGTTTCGCTTTGTCTCATGGACACGCTCACATTCACGCAGCATGCCAGACACCTTCCTTTGCAAAGAAGCCAGGCACAGTTTTGTCTGCTGAGGCAGGGCAGGAAGGAGTTCCTGCCTGTGAGGTTGTTATAAACATGTGGGGATATCTAGCAATTTGGTGTCCAGATGCACAAGAACGTTTCTGGATAGCTGAACTTCCACCGAAGTGCTCGTCTGGATCACTCATTTATCCTCATGCACTCACAAGTTTTTACATATGTATATGTGTGCATATGTATGCATATGCATTTACGCATGCATGTATATCTATCCACCCACGTTCACCCATGTATGAATACACAATGCTGGATTTGATAGTCTGGATGCCTTGGCATTAGCAATGCACGAATCTGATCTTTGCAGAAGTGAGTAAGCGGCACGTGATGCACACATCTACATCTTTTCTCAGTCTGTTTCATTACAAACATGCCTATATAGAGATGTATATAATATTAGTATGTTCTTATATGAAAATGGAGTTGAGTTAGCACACTGCGCTGCACGTCTCTGCCAGAGTAAACATCAGTAGAACAGTTTAATTAAAAACTGTATGCTGAGTTTATTTGGCTGAGTCAATATGAATCTGGTGTGTGCGCTGATTTTGGAACAGTCTGCCCAGAGGGGTGGTGGAGTCACCATTTCTGGGGGTGTTTCAAGAAAAGGGGAGATGTGGCACTGAGGGATGTGGTTAATGGGCATGGTGGGGATGGGCTGATGGCTGGACTGGATGAGCTTAGAGGTCTGTTCCAACCTATGATCGACGTCCTGATCATCCTGATGTAGCTACCAAGAAAAAAAACTGTGTCCTCGTATGACTCAAGAGGAAAAGTTTCTGATTGACTCCATGGCCACTAATGCACTTCTTCCATAGACAGACTGAATTAAGCCACAGGGAAAATGTGGAGGTGTGGCACCTGGGAGAAAAGCTTTCCTTGATGGTGAGCACACGTGACACGCGATAACCACCCTTGGATCTGTCCCAGCTTGATGAATATTGGGGAAAATGTTAGTGGGGCAAATTAGTTTGAAGCGCTGACTGTGGTGATTAGATAACAGTGTTCAGTGAGAAACTTAATTTCCTGTCTGAAATGATCACGATGACCTGTGACGGGATGAAAAATTATGTTAGTGGTCAGGGAATGGGCCCCACGGAAATGTTTTCTTTTGGATGTCTTCAAGGATGTAAAAGAGAGGGGAGTTCTCATCCAATCAGAGTATTTGTTGGAGCCGGGGTTTTATCTAGAAGTGATCCTTGGGGTGATTCTCCATTGCCCTGCGAGACTCAGGAAGGGAATGTGAACTGATAACACAGAGAGGTGTTAAAGATGGCGTGAACATTTTGTTCTGGCAAAATTCTATCTATCTGCCCCTTACAACCACAGATAATAAAGGAGATGTTTTATCCTTATCAATGCTTTTAAAGTTTTTATGACAGCAATTTACTAAGAAGACACAAACCTTAATTGAGATTTCCCACCGCAGCTCCTGCAGCATGCTTCAGTGCCCCTACTGCAGTGTAAGAGAAAGGTGGGTGATGCCTGGCTTGCTGTGAAAGCAGTAGATGTGATGCCCACTTTAGATGTATCCCTGTAGATCCCTATCCCTGGATAGGGAGCTGGGTTCAGGGAGCTCTGGAGATTATCAGATCTATCCATCACTGGAATGACACAAATCTGCATTTCCCACCTAGGAAACCCATGTAGTCCCAAAGCCAATGCACCATAAGGTACAGCAATCTACTGGATATAGCTTATGTACATCCTCTGCTCCATGAAAGACCAAGGAATCATTTTCTTCTGCTCTTCCCCTGAAACTAGGAAGAACAGATGGGGAAGTCTGGGAGGTCAAGTTAGTTTTCTTTTTCAGATGCATCAAGTTCCACATAAGATACGACATGTTCTATCAGATAAGAGAAAGAATGATGGTTCCTGACCTGAAATCTCAGGGTACAGGTAGTCACATGTTCCCAGCAGTCTCGTGGTAACAGTGACAGACGGTGGCTTGGAGCTGACTTGCAGCACTTCTGTAATTGGAGACACACCTGTGAAGCTATAAACATAATTGCATCTTGGGAGATTACTGCAATCAGAAAAAGAAGGCCATCAGCTCTCTGCAACCATGCTGAACTCCACAAATGGAGTGGCAGAGTGATGGAGAAGGCACTACACCTGCCCAGAAAGAGGGCTGTTCCGTGGTGCACGGTTTGCTGCCATTTTCATGCTCCCAGGAACTCCCATCCACAGCGTGTGATTCCCTCATCTGGCCTTAGTTTCTCTAAGATTAGCCTGCTCTGCACTGAGCCCTAGTGGCCCAAATTTCAGTGGGAAGGTCTTCTCGTGTCCCTCTGTGGTGGTTTCTCTGTCGCAAGGGAACAATGAGGGGGAAAATGCTCCTTGAGAAGCCCTGGAACGTGAGTGTGGGTTGTCCAAGGCTCCTTGGTGTGCTCCAAGGTCTTCAGCGCCATCTACTGCCATGCTGAGCCTTGTCTGCCTTGTCGTCCCTCCAGGAACGGGTTTCCAGGACACTTTCACGATGGCGATAGTGACGACTATTGCCCTGCAGATCCTACGGGTTGAGCGTAAATTTTAAAATATGTTAGTGTCTGGAAACAAAACGTGTTGCTGTTTGCCTTTCAAGTTCACATAAAAGGCAAGAAAAAGCAAATAACTCGAGGAGTGCAATGAGCAAAAGCTCGGCCAAAGGCAATAACTGGGAGCGATGGTGCTGTTCTCTCTGATCTCCTTCTGGCTCTAGGATGTTCCCTCCTGTCAGCATAAAATTAGGAGGTGAAGGCTGAGTAGGTCTTTCAGTGAAGGTCAGAGGGAAGCAGATAGGGTGGTTATCGCTTTGGGTTTATTGGTTTGCTTAAGATCTGAAGCATTCCCCTCATTAAGCAGCACAGGGGTGTTAAACCAACAAGTGAAAAGATAGTTGTGGCTGAAGCAAGATATTTCTGTACGTCACGTTTTAATCTCAGTCACCTTGAAGTAAATCAGCTGAAATCTGTGAAGCTGGGCTGGATTTACAGCACTGCATTAAGCACAGAAATTGGATCAATGTGCTACTTCTGGGTAGAAGAATATAGAAGTTCAGCTCAGGCCTGTAAATTTGTAGAGCAGGATAGTAAATCGTCTCGAATGTGTCTCAAGATTTCATCCACATGACAAGAGCTTTGATGGCCAGATGCACAAACCAGTGCAGTTGGGAGATGGTGTCATACTGAAGCATTTTGTGGGCTATGTTCTTCCTCTGGTCCTCTTTTCTTTCTGCAAGAACCAAGTTATTAACTTTACAAATTGCAGATGCCCAGTCAAATCAATTCAACTTTTCCTTTTCTGTAGATGAATCCAAAGAGCCGTGCAGAAGCTTCAGCACAGCTTTCAGTCCTCGCAGTCCACTTGTAGGCAAGAAATGGGAGGTGAACTGTGATGTGGAAGCATTGTCTGTAAATCTACTGTAGGGCAATAAAAGTTTTGCAACATAAAGGAAATGAGCAGGACTTGGGTATCTCCTGGATTGTCTCTGATGTGATTCAAGGTGTCTGGGGCTCTGGAAAATCCCTATCCTGAACTTTCTTGCTGACAAACTTGCTCTTGTTGAGGGAGTACTGCATCTTCCAGAAGTATAAATAACCAAACCCATTTCAGCAGTATTTTTTGCTCCTGTGTTAGCCAATGTCCAAGAAGCCAAGATATATTTGTTTCATCTAATTTTTATTGGTAGTCAAACCACTATTAGAGCTGAGATCATTTTCACTTAATGAGAGGGGCTGTGGGATGGCTCCGAGTCACACTTTTGTTGCACTGTGTATTTTTAACTTCAAATATCTCTCTTCTGATCCTTGAGCAGGGCAAAGAATCCTACAGGTGGCTTGGAATTGAGATAACATTTTGATTGAGAGATCTAGAAGAGATCTCAGCACATTCCCACACCAAACTTAGCCTCCACCAAGGTCTGATATGCTGTCAGACCCTCTGTGAAGTGGAAAACAGAGGCAATTCGTTTTTGAGGAATTCTGAATCCTGAAGAAAAGGAGGTTTTTTAGGAGAATGTGAAAATTGGAGATTGAGCTCATTAAAAAATTTTCTTGGTGCCACCAACAGGCACGTAGGAGCACTGGTGGTCTGTGAGTTAAACACAACCTCAGGACCTTTTGCATGTGCTTCTGACAAGGATGCGATCAGCATGATTCAGTATTGTAATGAAAGTGGCAGATGAATATGAATTAAGAGGCTCCTGTTAACAAAGGATTAGAATACAGCCTAACATAAATGCAACATAAATGCTTCTGTTCAGCTCCCACTGGTGTTATCAGTCATCAGCTTCTGCTGCAGATGGTTGGGTAAATCTGAAGTGTCCCCCTCAAAGCAAAACAGAACAAAATGAAAAGAGCTAAATGAAATGAAACTCCAGACAAAACACTCTCTCTTTCTAGTGAAGAACAGTTCCATTGGCCATTTCTCCTATGGATATGAATTATAAGATTATGCAGCCTTCCTGGGGTGGCTTGTAGGTATGTGATCCAACTGACATGTATTCTCGCCCAATTTTGGTGTCCTGGTGTTGCCAAAGACTACACCTCCCTTTGGCAGTCCTGCACCTTGGCCAGCAGAGAGCTGAGATCCAAGAGTTCATGCTGGCCTTAGAGTGTCTGTGATCCCAGACACGCCTAGGACTGAAAGGACAGGCCTGGGGCTGGATGATTTCACTTTCCAGTGCTTCAGCAAAGCCAGATGCAAAACAGCGATAAGGGATTCTTGGAGATCTTTGCAAAGTGCATCATGACATGGTTATGTAGGAGTTAATTATTCTAATTGTTATAGCCTTTTTACTAGTAGTGATTTAGCACAAAGGAATCCACCTGAGGTGATGGGACAAAAAACTTCTCATATAGCTTATTCAGCATGATTTAGAGACAAGACATACGAGCTCTGTTCTTGAATCTGTGACCACGACTCCTCCAAGACTTTGGCCAGGATGCTTAAGCATCTCAAAGGCTCACATTACTCACATGTAAAGCAGTGTGTATATTACTGAGCAGTTCAGGCAGGGGATGAATTCCTTGCTAAGGCAGCCTGAGTGCCTGGAAATGCAAAGATGCTTATCATTTTCCTCCTTGTGGCTTCCATTTGTGGTCTTGGCATCGCTGTTGTGCTCTGGAGGGGCCAGTGATAGCAAGTTTGTATTTGGCTTATGGCAACCAGTATGAGCAGAAGGAATATTCTACCTCTGGTAAAATACACTTGGACAACTCTCTCCTATTCTAAACACGTAGAAATAGAGATTTTTAAAGCTACATGTGTTCTACACTCTATCTTTCTGGGCAACCAAGTCTTTCTTCATAAAATGTCATAGGAATCAAGTTCACCTGACGTGTCTGCAGGTCTGTACTAAGAGTGCTTATCATGTAGACTCTACCCATGGGTGGTTTCCTAAGGACATTTCTCCAAGTTGCTTCCCTTTAACTCAGCTTGAATTAGTCAGACTGCAGCTTCTGACTAACTTCATAGAATCATAGAATCATTGAATGGGTTGGGTTGGAAGGGACATCAAAGATCATCTAGTTCCAACTCCTTGCTCTGGACGGAGTTGCCCCCCACCAGATCAGGCTGCCCAGGGCCCCACCGAACCTTGCCTTGAACACCTCCAGGGATGGGGCATCCACAGCTTCTCTAGGGAACCTGTTCCAGTGCCTTACCACCCTCTTAGTGAAAAAATTTCCCCTGACATCTAATCTAAATCTCTCCTCTTTTAGTTTAAAACCATTCCCCCTTGTCCTCTCACTACCTACCCATGTAAAAAGTTGATTTCCCTCTTGTTTATAATCTCCCGTTAAGTACTGGATGGCCACAGTGAGGTCTCTCTGGAGCTTTATCTTCACCAGGCTGAACAAGCCCAGCTCCCTCAGCCTCTCTTCACAGGAGAGGTTCTCCAGCCCTCTCCTTTCCAGAGACATGGAAAGCCCTTTGATAGGCAGGGCTGCCACCCACAGTCAACCCATTCTCATCCACCACAGGTTCACTTCTTACACCTGCTCTTCATCCTTTCCTATTAGTTGTGATTCAGCGATTCCTTTTTTTTTTTTTTTTCAGGTTTTTTCAGTTCTGAATTGATGTGTGGAAGAACCATAAATGTAACAAGAAAGCCATAACTCTGACTCCATTTTCCAAGTGTCTTTCACTGTGGCTTCAGAGTAGAGTCAAAGCAGAAGCGACTCTTCACTCCTGTTTACTTAAGAGTCAAAGGTGTGGCCTCTTGCAGCTTTATAACAAATTACACCAAAAGAATGGGCAAGAAAAACGAGTCACAAGCAAAATCACCCGATAGAGTTTTTGGTTTTTTCACCCGTCACTGGTGTTTAGAGCATACTAACATGGCTCTCGAAACAATAGTGAATAAAAACAGTTCAGGGAGAGGTGCGATGTTTAACTTGGCCAGAGCCTCCCAGTATTTCTAAAGCACACTGAGGTCCTTGGGTGAAAGAGAGTGTAAAGGCAAGAATATCATTATTAATAGTTTAGACTCTGCCTTCCAGGCATGTGAAGTAGCAAGATCTCAAGGTCAGGGTAGAAGAGAGCTGCACGCTATGTACGTAAAGCAGTGGAATTTGATCCTCGCTGCAAGGCGAGCTGCTAATTAGAGGGGGGACTTTGAACCTCCTCGGTCAATATTTCCAGTCACAAGTTGCTCACAAGAGCTGAAAATGGAGTTTTGAAGCAAGCAGGTTTGAAGCAAGCAGGTTTGAAGGTTATCTGTCAGCCTGGGATGAAAGGGCTGAAGTTTAATTTCAAGAGGTTCTCAAAGACACAAGGCAGAATAGCACTGTTCTTAGCAAATTAATATAATTTTCTGCATTTCTGCAAAATGTATTCATCCGTGTGAGATCAGCGTCACCCCCGTGCCAGTTGCTGTCCCAACTAGATCTGTACAACAGGTGCTGTAGGAAGCACTGTGAGGGTGGAGTGCTTTGCAAGGAAGCTCTCTTCCACTCCCTGAAAGGAGGTTGTGGCGAGGTGGGGGTTGGCCTCTTCTTCAGGAAAAACTTTACAGAAAGGGTTGTGAAGCACTGGAACAGGCTCCCCAGGGAGGTGGTTGAGTCACCATCCCTGAATGTGTTTAAAAACCGTTTGGATGTGGTGCTCGGGGACATGATTTAGCAGTGGGTTGTTAGAGCAGTATGGTTAGGTTGTGGTTGGACTTGATGATCTTGAAGGTCCTTTCCAACCTGAGCAATTCTATGATTCTATGATTCTCCCAGGTAACAGCAATAGAACAAGAAAGAATGGCCTCAAGTTGTACCAGGAGAGGTACAGGTTGGATATTAGGATGAATTTCTTCTCAGAGTGGCCAGGCACAGGCTGCCCAGGGAGGTGGTGGAGTCACTGTCCCTGGAGGTGTTTAAGGAAAGTGTAGATGTGGCACTGAGGGATAAGACTTAGTGAGCGTGGTGGTGGTGGGTTGATGGTTAAACTAGATGCTTAGTCGTCTTCTCCAACTTTAATCTATGATTCTGTGAAGCTGAGCCAGTTTGAGAGGTGATTGAAAAATGTCATGCCTCATGGTAAAACTGTCAGTGTAACATTCCCAGGAGAGAGAAACGGGGAAAGAAGAAAGGCACTCCCTACTTGCAGTAAATCCTTCTTGGACACTTGACCAAGATACTCATCAGACAGCAAGACTAGGAATGCCTAATCTTCAGTGGGAATGGTGATGTGAAACAAAATAGCCATTTGCCTCTGGCTGTCCCTCTTGGGCATTGCAGAAGACCTTGCATGTACAAATCAGGTCGTTCAGTCCCAGCCTCTTCTGTGGTGAATGAACTATCAGATTAAGATGAAAAGTAACAGGCTGCAAAGTACAAAATTCTTTCCTCTTCTGCACTGTCCCCATGGTGCTCTGGAGTTGGTCCAGTTCCTTGCATTTTATGAAACATGGGACTAAAGTTCATGACAGCAGGCGGAGATGCAACTCCTCCCTTGGAGATAACCCACACGTGGGAAGATATCTTTACGTAAGCCTCGTGCACGTTGTGTCTGCTACAAGAAGCCTTACATGAACCCTGTACACTAGTAGCAGGATGCTTTTCCCAATGGCTCCTTTCATTTTGGTGAGAACAACCCTGGGAGCAGAGCAGATTCTGGCCTTGCAAAACTATTCACCCCATCTTACCGAAGGCCATCATAAGAGCCGCACCAGGTGGGCAAATTCCCAGATGACGTCCATGTTCCTCCCCAGTTCACTTTTAATGGGAGACCACTTCTAAGATCAGCCACCTAATATTGGGCCATTAGGGCTTGCAGCCCTGCAAAGCAGAGGGAAAGACTGGAGAAGGCAAGTGAGACTTGAATTCCACGTGGATCTTGCAGCCTGATTGTCCTAAGTTATTTCTGCATGGCTGCCTCAGGCTATCCCAGGGCTACAGGCCATTTTGAGTAAGAAAAGGAGACAGCATAAATGCAAATCAGTCTGTGAGCTTTTCCTTTTCGCTTAGTGTCATCCAAAGAGCAAGGCTAGGTTTGCCTTGGCTGGCATTTAGACCATTGTGTGAAGTAAATGCTTCTGGGACTGTGTTGTCACTAAGCAGCTGACAAGAGCAACTGGTGCAAGACAAAAATGACACTCATTTTCTCATGTAATTGTGCATTATTTCCACCCAAAAGGAGAGGGGGATGATAACTTCCAACCTCAAAAAAGACAGTTCGGAGGAGCTGGTAATTCAGCTCATAGCGTGTTTCTGTTTGAATGCTCTGCTAATTAGTGCACACTTCCAGATCAATAGCGGAGTAATTATGAGATTAGGGTTAATGGGTCAGACTTGTTGAAAGTTTTCTATTCTATGTTAATGTCAGATCAGTTGAGTCAGGTTGCTGGATACAAAGGAACGCAGTGCTGGAATGGGTTGTAATTACTTCTGGTTCACACCAGTGGAAGATGCCTACACCAAGGCACCTAAGTGCAGGTTTTAGTGTTGGTTGTCCAAATTCCCTTTGTAATCAACAGAGATCTAACCATGGAGCCAGTGGTGTCTACAGAGAGATCCATCCTGCCCTAAAGGAGACACCAGGAGTGGGAATCAGTTGCCTAAACACTGGTGGCAAGAGCAAGAGTTGTCCTGGACATCCACATGGGTTTGACTGATACGCCATGGGGAGAACCATTCCCCCTGGACAGAGGACGTATGAGAGTCCTTGAGACTTTCATTCTCTGGTGAAATAAAATATAAGTTGTTTTCATTACTGAGAAAAAGATGGAATTCATGACCAATAAGGATTCCTTCAGCTGTTGTCTAAGTAAAAGCATAAAAGAAGTCCCCATGTGAGAAAGAAAGCACTTGAATAAACTAAATAGGAACCAAAATCCCTGCAATGCTATTGGTGGGTGTCAAAGAGAAACGTGGTCTCATGGATGGTTCTGGTTCCTGATCCCCTGAGGAGAAAAGCCTTCCAACCTCACAGCAAGATGAGTAACAGCTAATTTTTCTTGGTAATTGTGTGCAGTGTTTCTAGTTCCAGAAAAAGGGAAGTGCCCACAGAGATGCTGATGAGTCTCCATGGACCAAGTTGCTGCCAAGACAGGTTTTGCTTCCATGACTTTGACTTGGCCTAAACTTTATGTTTAGGAAGATCTCTAAGTGACTCTTTTCTGATGTCCATGGAGTCCTTGGCTGTTCTTCTACATGGTTCATCTGAAGGATTATTTCTGTGAGGTGGAGTGAGGAGATCTGTTTCACTGTGTCTGAATAGCAGCTTGGCTGAGAATAAAATATATTTATTATGTGAGTTTGCAGTGTTCACATTTCCCTTGCAGTGGGTTTTGAACCAAACCTTGCCATTGCCCAGACAGTTTCAGTTATTTTAAGTCTTTTTTTTCCCTTGCAGTTTTAATGTTTAAAGAGCAGTGATTTGATCATGTTATACTATGCATGTTCCCTTTTCACACTTCCTCGTGATTTTTCACCCCCACTAAATTCCAGAGTGATGTGCTTGTCTTTAAAGGCTCAAGCCACATTGTAGCCTCTGTCCTGGGATTTTTGCAGCCAAACACTACAGTAACCAGCACACCTAGCAGCGAAATCTAATATCTACCTGTGAAAAGAAGCAACACAGATGTGACTGGTTTTGAAGATGCAAAGAGATTCCTATCCAGCACAACTGGATTCAACCTGCTCTTCTCATGCTCTTCTCATGCTTCAGTGGCTTCAGTACAGTTTACTCCAGATCGTGCAGCTCAAGCAAAATCTCATTTATTTGACAGTAGTGTTCCCAGTAGACATCCCCATATAACTCAAAGCTGACCACAAAAATGGCAGAGCTGTAACTTGCCAGGCTTTCTGTCCTGCTTCCCTGGGACCTTCACGCCTGTCCCTGCAGAATGCTGCTCCTGGGGATACTCGACACGCAGCCTCTTTGACTCAGATTCTCAAAAGCAGAAGGGATGAAAAGTAAAGCTGTGTGCCTCTACGGATATTCTCTACTGCAAGAGACATACTTTCCATCACTAAATATGCCACGGACACAATTCTGTTGCTTTGAGGGATCTGAATATTATTTGGACAAATTCACTGGGAGAGTGTTCAGGAAAAAAGCCACTGTCTGTTTATCTTGTCATATTTTCCCTTAGGTCACTGCTGTCAACCATAATACTGGGCTAGAAGGCCACAGTGCAGTTGTTTTAATGTTGTTTTGTACAAATTAATATGACTCTTGAGTTTGCTCTCTCTTGTTCCAGACCAAAGTGCATGAGATGAGCACAAGAGTGGGATGAGAGCCAGTCCAGTGCCATCCCTGAAATTAGGGGAGAGAAATATTGTAACAGCACAGTGAGAACGTTGCATTGGAGCACTGGAATGTCCCTGGAAGTTTTCAAGAAACACGGAGAGACATGGTTTAGTGGGCATGGTGGGAGTGGATTGACTGTTGGACTGGATGATCTTAGAGGTCTTTTCCCACCTTCATGATTCTATGATTGCCCTTAATCTAGATAGGTCTGGAGGCTCAGATGTATCAGCTACTTCTGTGATCTCCTATCCCCCCTTACAACGAAGATAGAGGCTATGAGATGTAGACATACACACATCAAACATGGGAAAGGCTGAGGTTGATGACAAAGTGGTTTACTTCTGCTCTGTGTCTTGAACTTGGCCTGAACTGCTTGGAAAGTGGAGATGAACAGTTTTAGATGTAGGTGTTGGATATTTTGAATCCAATTTCTTCCACACAGGATCCCAGCATAAAGCATCATACTTAAATATCAGGAAGGAAGCAATGCAGAAATTCATGGAAACACGTGAGCAACTGGTGTGAGGGGGTCTTTTCCATGCCAGGCACCAGAGAGGATAAAGCAGGAGAGCTGAGAAAGCTCAGTGCAGAGAGCAGGATTACATCTGCCTGCACTAAAGAAGTGATTCTGGGCAACACTTGTCCACCTGAGCCTGCGTGCTTCAATCCCTCAATCCCCAGTTCTCCTCTATTAAAGATAAATACGAAAATAGCAGGCCTTTGCATCGGTCAGAGCATTATTTCTGTCTTTCATGAACAGAGCGGTAATTTTCACGCAGAAATAACTCTGGACAGAGTTATTAAAAGATTAAAAAAACACACCCAAAATGAAAAAAAAAAAATACAGGCTGAAAAAACAAATATCCTTACCAGAACTCAGGGGCGTTTCTCATAACATCTTGCCTGTGTTATGAAGCCTGATTTATTTTTTTAAGAAAGAAATTTAAAAAAAGGATGAGGTAGACTGGAACACTTTGCTGAAATTCATATGACCTGCTGATAAACCAAATTAAAAGTCTCCTGTTGTAGCCTTGTGTAGCCCTGCAGCAGCAAGACTGCTCTGCAATCACGTTGATTCCTATAATGACACAAAGGTCATTGTGTGTGTTTTTGATAGGCTCGTGCGTTCTTCTCACTGTAGCTCATAGTTCACCTTCTATATGGGTGGAAGTGCACAGTACCTGTGTGCAGCATGAGTGATGCTGAAAGCCAAGGGGAAAGTCCCCAAAGCTCATGACTGCATCAAGGCCCGATGCCAGCCACAGGCAGGTGATTGCCTTGTCTGGAAGGTAAAAGGTGAAGCAGTTTCAGGTGGCCCCATGTAGAGAGTTCAGGGCAATAACATGAAAATTATGGGGACAGGTTAGAAAAAAATCTTAACAAGCAATGGGAAAGCTGTGATTTCTCTTCAAGTCAACCTCAGTAGAAATGGCTGTCTGCAAAAGGATGGAGGATTTCAGAAGACTTGAGCACAAGGTGCCAAGACCCACTGCAAACAGCTTTGATACCAGCATGCTGAGTCACTGCTGGCTTCAGCTCCCTTCGGTAGGATGCGATCAGCGCTGCTTCTTATATACAAAAGTGAACATACAACACCAAGCAGGGATGTATTTATATATTTATAAATGTATATATGTATACATTTATACATTTACAGATATATACAGATGTATATATATTTATACATGTATTTATACAGTTGATAACATTTGTTTGAGCCAACAGATGCTAGGCATGTCTTAAATACCTCTACTATTTTTTTTTAATGCACCAAGTCTCATGGAGATGAAGTCACTCTCCAAGGTGACTTCGGGACACACAACCTCAAAGCAGCCCTGGACTTTTGCCTTATGTCTATAGCAGGTGTTTTACAGCTTTATACACACTTGTCTCTTGAGAGGATCAAAATAAAGCAGGGCGTTTCACTTTCTATCCTCTGGTCATTAAAATGGTATAGAAGCTTTATAGCAGGCTGCAGCTCAGGTCCAAGTATGGAGTTAGAGGAAACTCAATGTGCCGGCAATAAAAAATGATGAAACTACAACATGCTGCCTTCCTCGTAATTACAGTTTGACATCACGAGAGTGTGGTATTTATTAACTTCGCCCTTTGGAGCTGACATCACTGCAGAATCGGGGTCCGGGAAATCTCTGAGTCATATGGACCACAGAGCCAGGAAATGTCTGCAAAAGATAAAGTAAATAAATATTGAAGCGAGAGGAATGGGAAGCTGGCAGTAACTTCCTGAAAGAAGCCACGAGCATTGAGGGCCAGCTCCAGTCTGGTCAGAACTGGGAACACACTGTAGTCTTGGGTTAAATGTCAGCATTGAGCTCAGCTGACAAATGGAAGCAGAGCTTCTTGCCTAACAATGTCAAAGAAGAGGGAGGTGATGTGCTCAAATATGACCCACAGCCCTGGAATGTAAACAAGAGTCCTTCTTCACAGCTCATTGCAAAAGCAATAAGTGCCTCTGTGGGGGGAGCAGGACACGCTTTGATCTCTGTTAATTTTCCTACTAGATCCAATCTCCTGATTTATGGATTAGGGCTGCATGATGATGAAGACTTTGCACTCACAGCGGCTCTAAAGGCAGATGGTGTCAGCTTGGTATTGGGATGAGAGGGTGCTGCTGGTGTGAAGCACAGCTTTGGATGGACAAAAATTGTTCTGAATCCTGCTTGAGTTCAGCAGATGTCTGCAGATGAAGAAAATAAGTTGGAAACCATTATTATTTTTTAAAGCTAGGATTCAGGCACCATCTTCCAGTAGTCTTTGCCTTTTAAAGTTCAAGCAGTTTTCTTTACTGCTTTGTTTTCCCACACTTTCTTAGTGGGAGTTTTTTTTTTTTCATAGAATCATGGAATGGCTTAGGTTGGAAAAGACCTTAAAGATCACTGGGCTCCAGTCCCCTTGCCATGGGCTGGTTGCCGCCCACCAGATTGGGCTGCCCAGGGCCCATCCAGCCTGGCCTTGAGCACCTCCAGGGATGTGCCTCTCTGGGGACAACTTCTCTAGACAGCAGAAGAAAAGAGAATATTCCTGGGGAGGGGTAAAGAGGAACCAAGGACCCAGGAGGACCCACTGCTCTGCACTGGCTTTCCCTGGCCTCCAGGTGATGTGTTGGCATGCCTGGAACCACACGGGGCTAAGCCTGGGCATGAAAAACTGCACAAAAAATGTTGAACAACTAAACAAAAATTGATTTAAAAATATTTTCCCCTATTTTAAACTAGGTTTCCCATGGGAACTTGATTACACTGATGAAGGACTTTTTGCATAAAGAAGCAGAGAACCAGGCGAGCAGAGAGTGAGACTTCACCCATGCATCAGTGAAAGGGGAACTGTCTGTCTGATGACTTCCGGCAGAGCTGGCACGCTTTTGCCAGAGCTGCTGAAGACATTTGAGTTTCACTTCACTATGGGAACTTCATCTGTGGTTTGAGCTTGCCATCACCAGCATAATTTATTTTCTGATGCAAAGCTTTTGGCGTCATGTGCTGAAGCATAGCAAAATCTAATTTGTTCTTCTTTTTTTCTTCTGCAATTGCAGCCCTGTCTGGGGAACGCTGGGGGATTCTGTGCCTTTGCACAGCTCTAGTTCTAACCCTGGTTGTGTCTGAGGGCATTTTTCACTCTCCCGTCTCTGCTCCTCGTATATAGCTCTGCAGGTTCAGGGAAGAGGAAGTCGCTGGTTTACACTTCCTTTCAGGTGCAGCCTTTTGTGGCATGACTCATTTTGTGTTTGTCTTGACACGTAACCTTGCACTCGCCATCCCCTCTCCTCCTGCAGCCCTTCCACATCTGGCTCCTTCTCCCATTGACCCCCACAGCTGCTCAGTGGAGACAACCTGCCCCCCCACAATGCCCGAAGTGCATCCAACTGCATCCCACTGGCCTCGCTGTTTAGTCCCATACATTTGCACTGCTTTATCATAAGTCCTGGTCTTTTGTCCTCTTTTAAACATTCTCCAGCCTCCTATGAGGCTTATTGCTACCTCATGCCAGTTTCTGATAGGCTCTGGAAGTCTCTGACGGCTGATGCTGGATAAGGCAGGAAGGGCTGGCATTGTAAGCATATGTGGAAATGCAAACTTTGATTAAAAAAAAAAAGAATTCAGGTGTTTGCAATTTCCTTTTTTTTTAGCTAACTCTGAAAAAATCTTTGTCTCATTTTGAAGCACAGTGAAAACAAGAGGAAGAACCAGTTGTCTTGGATTCTTCATCATATTTGATACGTTGAAAGTGATTTTAAAATCACCCCCAATTAGGATCAGAGGCTCTTGTGGTGTAATTCCTCTGAGGCCCAAGATGGTTAATGATTAAACAATAACTTTAGCGTTGAGTTCTTTGATTCATTAATGCCACATGACTTCCAATTGCCCCAATAACTTGATCTCCCTGAAATTCCAATCTTATCTTTCATTACTCTGGACTAACTGGAAGGGAAAAAAAAAAAAAGAAAGAAGCCATGGGAGACAGTAGCAGCATTTCTAGTTGTTATCTGAGACAGCCAAAACACATGGCATGCTATGTATTACTACACAGTGGAAAGGTAAAACTAGGACTTCACTGACCAAAGATGGTCACCTAGCCACGTAAGAGGATCAGACACCCTCAAGGGGCTTTGCAGTATTTTTATTTAGTCCAGATGACGTGCATCTCTCTCACCATGTGATCTTTAAACTAAAATCAGCACCCCTAAAATTGTGCTGTGAAAAGTAGAGAGAAGAGCATGGAAAGATGCCCTCTCCTCTGGCCCCACCAGGCCTTCAGGCCTTCAAGCAACAGTTGATCGTGCACTAATGTGTCTGCACTGATCCAAATTTAACTTCTATATCCTGTGTGGTTTCCAGCTGCTTCTCCAGGTACCCTGGTTCTTCACAGGGGCTATATAACATCTGCAAGTACTTTCCAGATGTTTCAGGCATCAAAAGATGTCTTGAATGGTCATGGCGGTGATGAGTTGTACCGGATGATCTTAGAGGTCTTTTCCAACCTTAATGACTCCACGATTCTATGATAAATGGCACTAGATGTGTCTACGTTAATGAAGAAACCAGTTCAGTCAGGCTCCTGAATTTGACCCCATATAACTCCACCAGGCAGAGAGAACTGAAGTGGGATTTTTGTATCTGCTTGGAAGAGCTGATCAGTGGGCGGTGGATGAGTCAAGGAAGAGAGACTGAAGGCAGCAAGGGAAGGAGACTATTAGTGAGCACAGAAAGGAAGGGCAGGAGAGAAGTGGTTTGGCAGAAAAACAAGGAGGTCTCTCCACTTGTCCTGTGGTTGCTTTCTCATTTGACTTGTTTCTTGTTTCAAGCACTCATGTTGGCAGCACTGCAGACCCCACAGAAAACTGGGTGGTTTGAGTATTGCAATTACAAACTTCCTTCCTGCCAGTCTAATAAAAATTCAAAGGAGAACACAGCACAGAAAACACTGTCCGTGTTTGATGCCTTCCTCGTTTACCAAAGAGTCATCCTTGCTGTTTAATGGTTCTCTAAGATTCTGAAGTATTGTGCTGAAGTGCACAAGATAAACGTGACAGTCAGGAACAGATACGTTAGGAAATGGCTGTAGCTGGAAGGCTGTGAAACAGGGCCTGCTGTACAGAAAACTTGAAACCTCATGCTTGGAGGACACAGAATAGTGAAACAGAGATGAGCCTGGGGAGGTATAAAGCTTGCAACACATCCCGCCCTGACCGCAAAGTGGGCTTTCCTATCTCTGACAGCCATCATGAAGAGTGCAAAGCTAAATGAATAACATACCTCTTTGAGAACATTCAGGAGAAGATGTCTGCACAGCTTCTGAGACTTGCTGGCAATATGCCCTGTATCACTTCGGCACTTAACAATTTCAGGTTGAACTACCAAAAGACATTTAGTATTGGTGGTGGCTGTCATCTTACCTCAGTTCGGGACTTTGATTCACTTGCTTTAATTTGCTCCAGATGTAAGACATCCACATGGACTTGGCAGATACAAGACAGGATCAGCAAGACAACAAAGCTGCCCTTAGGATTGGCTGCTATAGGCCAGATAGAGGTCAAGTCAGCTGGCACTGGACACCTCCATAGGGGATTTCAATGTCATCAGGGCAGTAAAGTAAGGTTCTAAGGGCTGGATCCACAGAGATACCAAGCTGTGGGACCTCCATTCAAACTCAGTTACCCACAAGTTGTTATGGATATACTCTGACTCACCTTCACCCAAGGAGAAATGAATCTGCACCTCTGACAAGTGGCTGCTCCAGCTTAAAGCTTAGAGACTGCGTCAGAAAATCATTACAAACATGCTCTGAAAGCCCCAGGGATGGCTTAACGGATTGGAAACACAGTGTGGAAGGGCAACTGCTGTTCTGAATTGCTGTGCATGAGGCTTGAACTTCAGCTTTGAAGACCAGGAACCCAAACCCCTCTCAAGCATCCCATGAATTTTCAGAAAGAGAAAGCAAGCTACAGCTGGAATTTAATAAAATAGAGCTCCTGTTTTATTTTATTTTTACCCTAGCTAAATTACTTTCCTTATTCAACTCAATTTTCCCAGACATTTCCATGCAGCAGCCAAGAGTCATTTTTGTACTGCCCTGTTTCCACTGGCGGTACCTTGCTTCCAGTAGAATCACAGCTCATTCCATTAGTTTTCACACTCATAGACAATCACATTTATCTGTTCACTGCCCTTCAATGGCATGCAGCTCCTACTGGATTTTTGTATGAGGATCGTACCCCCTACCCACTAATTGATATTCAGCTCACAGGATCACATCAGTGCAGTGTGATGGTGGAGAATATCAATGCACGGAGCCAGGAGGGGGAGTGGAAAGGGATAAATTTAAAGTTTTTGGATCATTGCAGCAAATGCAACTGGGACTTTGTACATCAAAGCCATGTAATATGACCGTGTGCCCCAAACTCTTCTTTAAGTGTCCCACATTATTCATGAGATGGACATCTGCCCCTCAATACATTCAAAAATGAGGGTGGGCTTTGACAAAATGAATGTTGGAAACGTCACTGCTTTTCAACTTAGGGTTATGGGAAATAGGGCAGCCTTCAGTCAACAACTGCTCTCTGCTAGACGTTATCCTGGATCTGAGGATCAGAGGCTGAGAGGCATAGCTTTACCTCGTGCTTAGAGACCTGGACTGATGCTAAAGAGAACTGGATTTTGTTTCCAGCTCTGCCTTTGGGATGACCACAGGCTTCTCAGCCCATATACCTGCACCACGCCTTCCTTCTAGGTGAAACATCTCTTTTTCCTTTGCAGAATCATTTGGGATGCTGCCAAAAAGCTGTCACAAGATCAGATGAGCCCAATTATTCATTTTAGCAAAACTCAAAGTATGAAAGAACATAAAACATTTAAAAACCCACGAGAAAAATGTACACTGGATGGTTGGGATTTACCTCAGAGGTTAGGGTCATGATTCAGTTTTCCAGCAGAGCTGCCTGGTATTGTATGTGAGGCTAAACAGTACTTCCCCAGCCTCCAGAAGCCACCTCAGAAAGAAAGACATTTCTTGAAGATCCTATGTCTTCCAGCTTTATGATGCCCAGATAATCCAGATACCCCAAAAGCATCTCAGCTGGTTCCAGACATCTCCAAGCATGCCCTTTAGTATAGCCCTAGGTTTCCCCCTGACTTTAACATGAAGTCAGTTGTTCCTCTCACATGAGGATGCCTGCACAAAGGGACGGGTCTGTTGTTTGAACAGAAGTTTCTGATACCACTTGTGGTCTTTCCACATGGGGCTGGCAGATGCAACACAGGCCTATGAGACTCACATGTCCCTGTGAAGCAGCAGACAGAGAAATCTGCTGGAAAGCTGTGGGGTAAAAAAAAATGACGTAGAAGATCAGGTCAAGCAAGTGACCTTAGTGGGTCTTGCCTTAAAAGCTTGATTTTAAGAGATGATAATCCAATGGTTTCTCCTGGGTCAGGGAGCCCAGGCACTGGCCTTTGTATTCAGTCCTTCCTACCACCAAGCTTCAATTTAGAAGAAACTAGTTTTTTTGAACTAGGAGAGCTGAATTTCAGGAGGTCTTGTAGGTTTGGGGGCAAGTTACTTCATCTCACTGTGCCTCAGAGCAGGTAACAATATTACTTCCTCCCTTTGCCTGCTAAGAGATAAATCTCGGCAAGAGGAGTCATCTCTCAGATTATTTGAGCTCAGGTTGGCATAGCTTTTGTGCATACTCTGAGCTCAGCTTTGCTTATACACACAGGGCAACCTTGTTCTTGCTAAAAAGGAATATTTTTTAACAGTTTTGTTTGTTTTTGTCTGGGGAGAAGGGACAGTCTCTAGCAATATTTGCGGACAACCCTTGCTAAAAGGAGATCTGATCTCAGGCACCACCTCCAACCAGGACTATAATTCCAGTGGTGATAACAATAACAAACATGGCAATAACCATGCCCAAATATAGCGCTTGGCACTGTTTTTCCTCTTCAAATATCAATTCCTGTGACTGTCATTCTTTGCAGGCTTCCAAATCCTGGCATTTGGAAGTTGCAGTTGCTTCCAGCAGAGCCTTTTGTCCAGCAGGGATTATTTCCAGTAGAATGCCCTGCAAACTGCGATGCTGCACTTCGTCCCTCCAAGGTAGAGATAGGGACAGCGTGTGACTCATGCCTCTCATATGATCCTGAAAAGAGAATGCATCATTGGTGCACAGTTCAGCTGTGCACATAATTTTCACCTTATATCTTCCCCTTTCGTACAAAAAGGTTTTCTCATGATTTCCCCTTTTGGCTTTGGGAGCTGAGCAAAGATCTTCCTACGTTTTTTACAGTCCTTTTCTTAACCCACTTTTTTTTTTCTGCAGGGACACAAACCCACCTCCAGAAAGCCTGGGCATGGGGAAATGTGTTTCCAGTGAAAGATACAGCTGGCTCAGTTCCCAGGAGGTGCCAGGGATGCTGAATGTGGAGCTGCATTACAGCGCTGCAGTCGAAACAAGTGTAGACCTGGAGAAATGCAGTTGTTTTCTTCCCAAATAAGTCAAAATCAGAATGAAATATTAGCATTTTCCAGAATAGTTATCCCCTGCCTTAAAGAAGTGGACTCTGGAAAGAATTTATCTTGGTACTTCTAGTCCAAAGTAAATATTTTCAAAGTCCTGAATTTAATGAATTTTCTCTATTTTCTTCTTTTTTTTTTCTTTTCTTTCATTTTTGGGGGAGTTGTTTTTCCATTAAAAAAAATGGATTCTTTCTGAGCTGTCAGATGCTATCTGTATTCTGGTTTAATTGTTTCAGGCTCCTTTCTTCCCCTTGCCAAGCATTGCCTTCACTTCTTTCGCTGGGTGAATGTGAGCTTGGGGGGATTGAAGATCCAAAGTGTATAATGGAAAATGTTGTCCATATTGTGACTTTGCTGAAAAAAAAATAAAAAATAAAATGGTCCAAGACACGGGAACTATTTTTACAAATTCCATGTGTAATGAAAATAGGCAGAGCATGAGGTCAGCACGACCCAAGCAAAATGCTTCTTTTCTGCTTAACAAAACAAAACAAATAGATTCAAGCTAATTTAACCAGAAATGAAGTTATTTGTTTTTATCTTACTCAAGGGAAAAAGTAAAATTCTGTGTATATGTGGGCATGCAGATCCATGGACAAATCAGGGAAACCTTCAGTTACGCAGAAACTGCATTTTCCATGAATCTAATTCATGGGAAAGGGTACATAATTCCCGAGGTGATGGAGTGATGGGTTTGCTCAGACATGTTTGATCTTCTGAGAATTTAAGAGAAATTCATGAAAATTACAGAGAAATTTTAGGAAAGATTGTTTCTCCAGAAGGAAGAGCAGATTCTCAGTTTCACTTACAACCCGGAAGGCAACAAGGAGAAACAGAGCAGCAGCACGACAACCTCCTGGAGGTAGACAGGGCCATGGGGGACTGAGGAGAGGGGTGAAGAGGAAGGGGAGATTCCAAGTGAAGAGGCTGAAGGAAGAAGCTGGAGGGGGTGAACACAAGGTAATACTGATTTGGTTCAGAAGAGATTCACCAGAGGGGTAAGGAAAACATGGACAGTGCTTGGGATGCTTTAACTTTTCTTCCCCTCCATGCTATGACTCTCTCGTGTAGCTCACACTGACAGCACAATATGATCACACAAACTCTGGAGGTATGCTTTCATAACGCTCTGAGAAACCTGGAAGATCTTCCTAAAAAGTGCAGCAACAACCCTGTGACCAGGTTGACATTTCCAGGTTGAACCACCAAGTGCTTGAAGATCCTCACCTACACAGATGTGCTCAGCAGCTGTTCACTGGGAGACACCTTGTTAGGATTTTGACTTGCTGTTGTTGGGGAAGGCCCGATCTCAGGCTGTACCCACAGACCCCATGCCCAGGCTGCCAGGGAGGTTGTGGAGTCACGGTCCCTGGAGGTGATCAAGAAACGTGGAGATGCGATACTGAGGGGACATGGTTTAGTGGGCAATATTAGTGGTAGGTGAATGGTTGGACTAGATGATCTTAGAGGTCTTTTCCAGACTTAACGTTTTTATGATTCTATGACTAAGAGAGACCCAGTGTAGGTAGAGCAGGAGCTCTGTTAATAAATGTCCAGGAGCAGATGTGCCTGGAAAGGTGGTCCTGCAGTCTGGAGTCACCTGCTATGGGAATCTCAGAGGTGACTCATTTCCTTCCATCAGTCACAGCCATGAATTCCCCTTGGCGTTATTGCACAGGAATGCTTTGGCCTTGCAGCGAGGTCAAGGTACTCCTAATGCAGTCAAAGACCAATTGTTTATTCCTGTGAAAAATGCTGTCTCCAACTTAGTTCAAAGAAAGGCAGTGGTTTCTTTTTTAATACTATAACCAATTTCCTGGGTGGAAGGTGGAATGAGTCAAGCTTGGACATGTTTTTTCCCATCAGCACTGAAAGATAGACCAGTCAATTAACAGACAGCAGTGCAAGGCATGGGCTTGCTGGCCCCCTTTGGAGCACTGTTTTTAAATAATCATGGAGAGATTTGTGAGTCAGAGAGGAGCATCACGATAATCTAATCTGGCCTTCATGCATATCAGAAGCCAACTGATTTCACTCTGTATATTCAGTACTGCAGCAAGGTCTTTGGGTCAGCTCTCCCTGGGGTGGTAATTGAACCTATGCCCTAGAAGGGGAAAGCTCTTTGTCTTTCTTCCCAGGCTCCCAGGCATGGAGGGATCAAGAAAGATATTTCTAAGGTATTTCCTGGTCCCTAATCCAGTAATTTCCCCTTCCCAGGAAGTGAGAAGGCATTCTAGACTCTATAAACTGCTTTGAAGAAAATAAGTAAAGGGACAAAACTATGCTCTTCTTTCTCTACTCATCCCATAGCATCCAGGTGGTTCATGTCCTTACCCAAATCATAGAATCATAGAATCATAGAATCATAGAAGGGCCTGGGTTGAAAAGGACCTCAAAGATCATCAAGTCTCAACCCCCCTGCTAAGTGCAGGGTCGCCAACCACTAGACCCGGCTGCCCAGAGCCACGTCCAGCCTGGCCTTGAATGCCTCCAGGGACAGGGCATCCACAACCTCCCTGGGCAACCTGTTCCAGTGCGTCACCACCCTCTGTGTGAAAAACTTCCTCCTAATATCTAACCTACATCTCCCCTGTCTCAACTTAAAACCATTCACCCTTGTCCTATCGCTATCTACCCTCACAAACAATCGATCCCCCACCTGTTTATACGCTCCCTTCAAGTATTGGAAGGCCACAATGAGGTCTCCCTGGAGCCTTCTCTTCTCCAAACTAAACAAGCCCAGTTCCCTCAACCTTTCCTCATAGGAGAGGTGCTCCAGCCCTCTGATCATCTTGGTCGCCCTCCTCTGAACTCTTTCCAAGAGCTCTACGTCCTTCTTATGGTGGGGGCCCCAGGCCTGGACGCAGTACTCCAGATGGGGCCAAATCAAGGAATCTCCATTGGAAAGCCAGTAGTTTTGCCAGCTAAGGGATGGTAAGGAGCTGGCTGGAAGAAAGGACAGCCTGGACCTGCCTTCCATAGCTGGCAGAGCTATGGGAGCCCAACTTGGCAGTGCTTGAAAATGATCTGTCCAGCTCCCTGCCTGTGTGTATTTCCAACCTTACAGTGCTCCCAACAAACCCTGGACCCCCTTGCAAGCCACAGGAAACCACATAATTATGGGCAATGGCGCATGAAACTTAGGGCTTGGAAGGGAGGAACGTTTGGAGGACTCCTTTTCTATAGGTGACTTTGTTTAGGCAGCTACCTTGCACTCAGTGTTTCCTGTTCAGATGTCACTTCTGAGCTAACCACTGACATTTCCCCTCTCAATCCCAGGAAAACATCAGGTGCTTGCAACTGTGATTCATCTTCCCTATTTAGGTAAAACACCCCACACTCTGGATACAGCTGTTCCACTGCACTGACAATAGAAACAAGGAGTTCGGATGCTGATAGAGCCACCCATGCTCGATTTGCCAATTCCTATGTTAAATCAAGCCAGATGTTTTCCTACAGCATGGCCCGGCTCGATCAGAAGAGCAGGGCTGAGTCACCGTCAGGCTGATGAGACCCCCTTGGGCTCCAACCTTTGCATCCATGAATAATCACTATCGAGTGGCAAAACCACTGTCTTAATAGGATTCAGAGTGGATTGCTTGTTCAGATCTCAAAGGCCAGCTGTCGCAGTGCATTACATTCAAGCTGATCTAAGTTCAGACTTGGTACTTGAGCCATACACACTAACAACAGCAGGATAGCCTCCTCATTTGTACCTGCCAGCAATGTGAGAGACACAGCATAGCAACAAGTAATTGTGCATACTTATACAAGGAGGGGTGGAAAAAATTTGAACTCTAAGATTTTTGCCTCTTTTGTGTGTGTGTGTATGTACTTCTTTTATTTTTGCTGTCAGCTTTGAGAAATTCCTTAAAAAAACCTCTTCTGGTCTCATTTGTGCTGTGGGGTGCCTGATGATGCTGACTCTGTCCATAATCCTGATCAGTGTAGGCTCCAGCAGAGGCTGCTGGATTTGTCTGCCCCTTGCATGATGTCCTGGATCTGGCAGTACTTGATGTTTTAAGTTCAAGCAAAAAGTTCTGATCTCCTTTCCCCACTGATCCCCTTCTCCCCTTTCCCAGACCACTCCAGTTGGACTCAGGTCCCACTCTTTGCCATAGGAATGAAGTTTTCCTACAGATCAACTGCTTTGCCTTTCACTCCCTCAGCAAAACATAACAATTTTAACTACCCATGTCAACACTTGCCTATCTTCACCTCAGGCACGTTTCCAGTTACCACAAGCTACATTTCCCACATGCTTTGTTGTGTTTTTTTTTTTTTATTTCACAACTACCTTATGAGGTGGAAACAATCACTCTTATGCATAAGAAATAAGTCTAAGAGGGAACAAAATCGGAAAGCTCAAGAGGTGTTGAGGTGAATTGCTTCCCTGGATTTTCAGCAAGGAGACCTGGAAGCTCAGTGGGTGGAAGTGCTGGATAACTGCTTTGCCTCGACTAAAAAAAAAAATCTCTGTTAGAGCAAGATGGGGAGATGTTACAGTGATAGGAGAGAAGGCAATGACAGAAAAAAAAATGGCATTTGAAAGGGAAGTAAGGAGAAACGCTTTTCTTTCTGCTGATTTTATTTTGCAGGCTACTAAAGCTCCGCTTTAAATTAAGTCTAACCTTTCCTTTTAGAGGCAGCCGAGGAAATACGCTTTCAGTGGAAAAACAGGCGGTGCTCTCTGAGACAGACTTCCCCTTTGGGGTTGCCAAATCTCAAGGCAGCTTTCTGTACTGTCCTCACTTAACCTCTTCTGGAGCCAAAAAATATCCAAATAACTGGCAGCTTTATATACTGGCCATTTGCTTGGCTAATACCGATCAGGCAAATTAATTCCAGTGAATGTAAGCAAAACCTTCCTGTGGCTGTCAGACAGCAAGTTAAGTCTTCAAGTTTACTGGAAAGGAAGTGGAAAAGGTAAATAAGTCAAATGAAAAGCCCTCTCCAACTGTTTGTGTGCAGCTGCCCTGGTAGTTCTTACAATCATAGAATCATGAAGGTTGGAGAAGACCACTAAGATCATCCAGTCCAACCATCAACCCATCCCCACCATACCCACTAACCATGTCCCTCAGTGCCACATCTGCCCTTTTCTTGAACACCTCCAGGGATGGTGACTCCACCACCTCCCTGGGCAGCCTGTTCTGATGCCCAGCCACTCTTTCTGAGCAGTAATGTTTCCTAATATCCAACCTGAACCTCCTCTGGCACAACATGAGGCTACTAGCTCTCATCCTATTGATGTTACCCGGGAGAGGAGGCTGACCCTCACCTCACTACAGCTTCCTTTCAGGGAGTTGTAGAGAGCAATAATGTCTCCCCTGAGCTTCCTCTTCTCCACATACTTGGAGATGGAGGTGCTAAGATGTCTGAGTCACGTCCCTTGATGGGGTAAAGGGCTGTCTTGCAGAAGTCTCCTGCTATAAGAGAGCATCTTGCCCCATTAAGGGACATAAAGCAGCTGCTACATTTGCTTTCATGAGGATCTGTGTCTCAGTGTCTGGTAATTTAGTGTCTTTGAATGTGTAATCTGAAAACAAACAGCTTGTCCCCACACTGCAGCTCCAGTATCAGGCAGAAGAAGGTTGGCCCACTGACTTGAAGTATCCTGACTGCAGGCATATCCACTCATATCCACTCATCCTAAAAAGGGGATAAGAAGATTACTTTCATCACTGAATAATCATAGTACTATCTGAGTTGGGAGGGAATCTTAAAAGTCATTCAGTCCAACTCCCCTGCAATGAGCAGGGGCACCTACAGCTCAATCAGGTTGCTCAGACCCCTGTCCAACCTGACCTTGAGTATCTCCAGGGAGGGTGCAGCCACCACCTCTGGGCAACTTGAGCCAGTGCCTCGCCACCCTTAATTGTAAAAAATCATAAAAATCTTCTTCCTTATATCCAGTCTAAATCTCCCTTCTTTTAGTCTTAAACCATTTCCCCTTGTCCCATCACAACAGACCCACAGAAGGTACTTGGTAGGTGCTAGGTACACAGGTAGGTACTACCTACTGATGAACAGGGCTCTGCATAAGCTAAGCTAAGTGTTCTTATCATTGCAATTATCAGCATTAATATACGCATGACGGTGAAGTTTTCAGAAAATTGCTTATCAGCACATGGCATCTCCATGGTAGATAGAGGTGATAAAAAATAACACTTTTGCAGTATCCAGAGTTTGCACAGGGAGTGCGAAGATGGGTGCAGGTATCCCCCAGAGGCTTATAGGCAAGTGGTAGCGCAAACTGTCATCTGTTTTAGAGAATGACAGGTCCTAAACGCACTGTTTCCTGATCTGAAATGCAATGGCTGCTCTGAAAGTAATGCCTCCTATTTTTTGATGTTGGCCCACAACATCAAGGGCAGATGTTGGTGGTATGGCAGTAGAATTTGAACCTTCCCACCAATATCCTGTTACATTTTGTTGCTGTGTGACAGATGGCAGCAGAGGGGCAGTCTGACAGAATGGTGTCCGACATGGAAGTGTGTGTGAAGCTAAGGTGTGTCATGAATTCCTCCATGTGAAAAAATCACACACATTGACATTCACTGATGCTTGCTGGATGTTTATGGAGACCAAACAGTGGATGTGAGCACAGTGAGGTGGTAAGTGGTGTGTTTCAGCAATGGTGACATGAAAGACAAGCCACGTTCCAGATGGCCATGCAGATTTTTATGAGTGCAGCATGCAGAACTCTTGTTTCATCACAGGCAAAAATGGTGGTGACTGTGTTGAAAAGTAGTATTTTGTTGCTGAGAATCTGTGCTTTCAGTGTTACCGTGCTCTTTGTATCTGTTGTAGTTTCTGTGGAAATAAATAGGAGGCACTACTTTTGGAGCAAACGGTGTACATTTTTTTCAGCAGATGCAGCAACATTGACAACTTTTTCAGCAGAGGGAATACAATGAGTACAGGATGACATGCACTGTTAGTGGTCCTGGGGCAGAAAGAGGTATTTTAGACATAATAAAAGAGAAGAGATAAACTACAGCCAACACAAGTAACATTCTAGGCCCCTGGCACAGCTCCAGCATTCCAAGCACAAGTTGGGCTTGGGATGTTTCACAAGGACTGCAATTATCACCACAAATGAGGAAAACGTGCCTTGTTGTTACCAAGGAGCATGGATATGTTGTGATTGTCCTCCAGCACCTCATCCTGAGCTGTGATTGCAGTGGCCATCTCCATCACCTTTCACCCTTGGTTTTGCCTGGCATGCTGCCTGGCCATAGGTCACCACTTGCTGCACTGATCCAAAATCCCTTAGTGAAAGAAAGCTGAGAAAGGACATAGCATCATCTGCAACAGACGGGCACAAATGTGTTATCATTCCTCATGCAGGTCTAGCTCTTTCCCCGAGGATGTTCTATGGAACAGTCAGACTGTGTTTGGGATGTCACCCTCTGTCCATCCATCTGCTGGGCTAACATGGACAGACTTTCCTAGTTCAGAATAAAGCCTGTTGAGCCTTGTCCTCTCAAGAGTCAGTATCTATACCCATAGCACCATGCTGGAAGACAAAGCTCTGAGGAAGTGAGCTTCAAGTCTAAAAGTAGCTCTGCTTCTTCCCTCTGATTTTATTCCTGACTGCCTTCTCCAGCCCTCCTGACTTATGGAAGCGTTGACCCACAGCTGGAGCCACAGTTTTGGGAAATCCTATGGTTTGGAGAAAAGAAGCAATGCCCAATCTTATCCTCCATCTTCTCCAAGATGTTGTATGCCCTGGGTTAGCAATTAGACTTTAGAGCTAAGGACAGCTCCTTATCATCAAGGCATGGAGGCATAGGACTGTTTCTCAGCAATGTAGGGCAGTGGGAAATTTCCTCTTGCACATGGGAGTTTTTAAAGTGATGCTGAAGAAGCTTAAGGTGGGGGTTGCATTTTGGGTCGATTCCTTGAGCGCATGCTGGAAGTCTAGCCCCATGCTTCTGGAGTGTCAGTGAATTTCGGGACTTAGCAAAGAGAAAGCAGGAGCTGAGTGTAAATCAGGGATCTTCTTTGTCTGAGAAGGCCTGAGGTCAGACTGCATCCTGAACGGGTTAAATTCATTCAGCAGGAACTGGTGAACGCTGAGTGTCTTTGCTTCTGTTTCCCAGCGGCTTTCACAAAGGGTTTGTTGCTGTCTGAGTCTGCCCCAGTCCGACTGTCTGCAGCAAAGTCAACAGTCCTGAGCGTCTCCGTCTGTGCTCTGCAATACCTGCCGTGGGCAATGTGGGCTAAAACCCTCTCCTGCCTTTGCAGTCCACCACCAGACTGTGAAAAGTTACCCATGGTGGCTGGCTCATAGCCGCAATAAAGCCCCCTGACAAGGTCAGGCGGTGATGATGTTTTTTATATTAATGAAATGAATGCCTTTTGGCACAGCATTTTGTTAATGCTGTTCCCCATCTTGCAGGCTGATAACACAAAGAAAGGTGTGATTTGTCTGTTCTTGCCTAATTCTCAATAAATCCACTGACAATTTCACAAGATGTACGTAACAATCACACTTCTGGGGTCCTTTCTAGCAGATGCCTGAAGCCAAGAGCAGATACTTTTTTAGCATAGTCTAATTTACAGTCTGACATGACAAATATTCATTTGGGCGTGAAAAGCCTTCTGAAGATGCATCAAGGAGCACTGCATCCCCTGTCATCTTCTTCACTGCTTGCTCTATCTCAAATTAGATTTGGTGTACTAACTTGTTCCAGCTTCAGGCTGATCTTTCTTGCTTCAGCTAAACCTCAGGTTTGAAGCTGAAGACATTTCACACAGGACGGGTTGGCATCTGTTATCTAAAGGTCCAGCAACACTGCTGTGATTGAATTTGGATCAAAATCTACGCTGGAACAAGTCAGTATGAACGATTAATAGATTATTACTGGGCTGCTTTACACCAGACTGATTTTACTATCAGCAGGATTAGCAAAGGGTAATTTTCCAATGAGCCCATAAAGTTCTACCTTTTTATAATATGAGATCTTTGCCCTTTTCTTCCATTAAAGCTTGCAGCACATTTCTGTGTCTGCAAATGCCACAGGTGACAGAGGACAATCCCAACAGTAGTTTAAATTACCTCACGTGCGTGCAGAAATCTTGTTGCAGAGCACGGGCGTCTGATGACAAGGGAGGAAGAGAAGGCAGAGGAAACGTAAGGTTATGTAGGAACATGGGCAAAGGCAAAAATGTCAAGTGCACTCAAGGCATTTTTTCTGTTGCAGAAAATATTAAAAATGATGTCAACTATTTCTAAGTGTTTTCTGTAATTTTTTTTTTCATGAAACAATGAATATAGAAATATTTCATTACCTTCCGTAATAAATGTGGAATAACTCAGCGTTGACATTCTCCGTCCCACACACTCATATACTCCCATGTTCCTCTAACAGTAGCAATAGTGTCTGAACATTTTTTGCCTGTCTAGGAGGAACATGTGTATTTTTGGTAACAGGCAGAGATAAAAGAAAAATAAACCTCTTGTCAGACAGCTTGCTTTCCTCACAGGGCTAACAATGCGTCATGCATAGACCATTTTCCTGTAGAGCTTAGGAAATGCCTTAAAGCCAAATGTTATCTTTGCAAGATCCAATTTCCTTGGTTGTACAGGTAAACAACAATGGTACCAAGGTCTTCTCTGATGTTTTCAGCCCCAAAAAATCTCAAAGATTTTTGGAAAACAAGAGGAGATCAGGATGAGGAACTGGGACCTTATTTTGCAAATGGGGAAACAGAGACATATAGAAATACCATGACTTTCCAAGTTCATCCTGAAGATCGTCAGCAACTGACAAATCCATAGCTTTGCTTTTATGCTATCTGCTCTGGCTGTTTTTCAGAACACCTAAAGAGAATAAGTTACCCAAATCCCTCTGACTTGGTGGAAATCTCAGTTTTCAACCTAATTTCCAGCCTAGGTATTGGAGTTTGTTTAGGGCAGAAGAAATTTAATTCCTGCTGTAGGCAGATGTGCCTGAAGGAGAACTCACCCAATGAAAGACACATCTGAAAGCCTCATCTTGAAGTCTGCATCACATACATTTTACCAGAAATGTCTAGTGATGATTTTCAAACAGAAAATTGCCATGAGCTTGTGATGGCTGACATGGAATGGTTCTGGAAACTAATGCAGCAACAAGCCTGCAAGTGGGAGGGCCAAGAGTAGGTCACTGGGCACTAGAGATGGAGCACAAAATGGATCCAATGAAAGATATTTCAGGATCTGCAGGATGCAGCCTCTCTTCCAGGGAAATAAAATGATATGAAACCTCTGAGCACTCAAACCTTCACAGAAGGCATTGTTGTCTATTTATGTCTTTGTTTACCTGTACTACTGCACGGACCACATTTCCTGAGAAGTACTAGCTTTGTTTGAGTTTGTTTCAAGGCAGTGTTACCTACCAATCCCCTCAGTGGTTTGGGATGGGAGGCTGTGAAAATGCTCAGGGTCAGGTCTCTGGGAAGCATACACTGGCTTTGGAAACATGACTTTCTCAAATACGCTTGTTGGGTACAGGAAAAGAGGAAATCAAAAGAAGAAGAGAAATGAAGGCAGAACTGCACCCAGCAGATGAGCATTTTTGCACGTTGATATTTGCTCCTGTGTCTGTTAAATCAGCATTTTTTTTTTTTGTGAGAATAGAAAAAAGAGACTAAAAATCCAGGTGACACTGGCCAAATAAGCCTATTTCACTCCTGTTGCTGCAGATAAGTGTGTAGAATAAACCTCTCATTCTGAAACTCTTTGGATCAATTGGAAGGTCTTTCTCTGTTGACCTTACAGCACAAAGCCTGGTCAGCCCAACTATTGGTAAAACGCTTTCCAAGCATGCAGACCTAAGCCCTGTGATTCCTTTAAGAAAGGAATGGCTTGGGGCCTGCAGCACAAGAAGGATGTGGAGCTGTTGGAGTGGGTCCAGAGGAGGGCCATGATAATGCTCAGAGGGCTGGAGCACCTCTCCTAATGAATAAAAAGTTGAAGGCATCGGGCTTGTTTAGCTTGGAGAAGAGAATGCTCTGGGGAGACCTCATTGTGGCCTTCCAGTACTTGAGGGGAGTGTATAAACAGGAGGAGAAGCAACCTTTTACGTGGTCTAATAGTGATAGGACAAGGAGGAATGGCTTTAAACTAAAAGAGGGGAAATTTAGGTTAGATGTTAGAAAAAAATTCTTTACTCAGAGGGGTGTGAAACACTGGCATAGGCTGCCCAGAGAAGTTGTGGGTGCCCCATCTTTGGAAGTGTTCAAGGCCAGGTTGGATGGGCCCCCAGGCAACCCTGTCTACTGCAAGGAGTTCGGAGACCTTAAAGGTCCCTTCTAACCTAAGCCATTCTATGATTCTACTATAAAGGGAATCAAGACAGGATTTCAGCAGAAGAAGACATCCTCTGCTGTCATAACCATTGCACCATAAAAATGGTATCTCAAGACAAAGGAGGAAAGAACATGCCAAAGAGAAAAGGGTATTTCTAGGCAAGAGAAGATTCCACAGGAAAAGTTGCTTCTAATATTGTCCCCAAGTGAAATGAACCAACTTGTAGAACTGACTCCTAGAATCATAAAATCATAGAATCATTAAAGAAAAGACTACTTAAGATCATCTAGTCCAATCATCAGCTCATCACCACCATGCCCACTAACCATATCCTTCAGTACAACATCTGCCCTTTTCTTGAACACCTTCAGGGATGGTGACTCCCCCACCTCCCTGGGCTGCCTGTTCCAATGCCTCACTACTCTTTCTGAGAATATTTTTTTCCTAATATGCAACTTGAACCTTCCCTGGTGCAACTTGAGGTCGTTCCTTCTTGTCCTATCACTGTTAACCTGGGAGAAGAGGCCGACTCCCACTTCTCTGCAACCTCCTTCCAGGGAGGTTCTTGATCGTCTGTCACTCAGGGCTGAAAGCAGCTTGCTTTCTCTAAATTCAGATGCTAAGAAGACCTGGACCTGCTCAGTACTTGCACATGAGGACACCACAAGCATAAATGAAGAAGTCAGGGCAGATGTTAGGCTCTAGAAAATGTTGAGTTGAAAAAAACCACCAGAAAATCCACCCAAAACCAGCAAAAAAAAATGTTAAGCTGCTTTGGGCTGGCAGAGGGGAAATGAGGAAAACTTCTCCGTGCTGACTCATGGGAGACAGACAACTGCTCAGCTGTGTGTCGTTTCCTTTGCTCTCTGTTTGCAGGGATTTCCCTTTGGTCAGCAAAGGAGCAGCTGGGCCTTAACGAAAAGGAGAAAGAGATATTTTGGTCACATGCCGCTGGTAAAGGCTTCACAATGAGCTATTTTCTTCTAGCACTGAACAAGGAGCTTCAGTCACATAGGGTAAACAATATCATCTGAAAAAGTCTCTTTTTCTTCAGCTGGCAGTGACTACCAAGGAGTTAAGCTGGGAACTACACAGAGAGAATTGCAACTCTGAAATCCTAGATCAAGTATTTCTAGACCATGGTGACCATGGGGTAGGTACCTGAGGATGAAAGGGGATGTCAATTTATTATAGCTTCTCTGTGACGTACATTCTTGATATATGTCATTCCATTTCCCGAGGGTTTCAATGGCTGTGATGTGGGTTCACGTGCCTCAGAGCAGAGGAAAAACTCATAGGGCTGATCTCAGTCAGCAGGGACATAAGAAATGATGGCATATGTCTACCTGGGAGGAGATAGAAGCCATGACTGTATGAATCTATTAGATATGGCACCTTGGGACATGATACAGTGGGCATAGTGGTGACGGGTTGACGGTTGGAAGGGATGGCCTAAGTGGTCTTTTCCAACCTTAACGATTCTATGACTCTGTGATCCTATGGAGACCAGCACAAGGAGGACAAGCAGATGCCAGTGTAGTTCCACTGGCTCCTTTGTAACCCTCAGGATGAGTATGAAGCTTCTCAAGGAGCCTTTCCACAGATCTGTCATCAGGACCTCACATCAGCCAAAGCTTCTTTCCTTGTATAACTTGCCTCTGTTTAACAGATGACATATCATTAGCAGAAGCTGTTTAGATCTTTTTGTGTGAAACCAATAGCACTAAATAGGGCTTAGCATTCCCAGCAAGAGGCCAGTTCCCCCTCCCTTCCCTCTTAGAGCAGGGAATATATGCACGTGTGTGCAAAATGTAGCTCATGATGGCTTTGCAGAGCTTATCAAGCCGGTTGCTCAGGCTCTGGGGCTGATACATTTGGCAACCTCTTGAACTTGTTCCTCAGCGGGGCATGGAAGATTTGTTAAGAGAGGGTGTGAGCTTTCACATGCTTCGGTCCCTCTGGGCTCAGGAGAAGCAGCGCTGCGTGCAGTCAGAGCCAATTTGTGGGACATCCTGTCAAGAGTCAGACAGCAGAAAGCCTCCCACAGGCTGTCTCCAGCAATGGTTTTGAAGAGTGGAGGGTTCAAGACAAGCAGGCAGACATCTTTTTATAGTCTGAGACATATTAGCTTGCCTGGAAGTATAGAGCAAAGCAGTCATTTGGAGCAAATCTCAAAAGCAAGGCTCTATGGCTAATGATCTCAAGGGGTAGCCATGTGGGGTCTGCTACTGATGTTCATGGACCCCCTGAAAGCTGTAATTGAGACAAGCTTTGTCCTGTGAGCCCTGTGGTCACGGATGCATGCATGGCTGGGCTCTGATGCACTTGGCATCCAGCTGTTGGCTCTTTTTGGCTGGAGAAGCTTTGTCCACGCCAAAGGGTTGAGAAGGCTGCTGGTGTGTCACCACCTGGGGTCCAGATGGAGCCCTATGGACCTGTGTGCTCGTGTCCCCATCTAGTGGTTGTCCCCAGGCTTGCAACGTGTTCCATCCTCAGGTGCCATTCAGCACAGTGGGGAATCTCTTGGTAGCCTTGGGGTGCAACCTGGCTTGGGGTTGCGCCCTTTGTACAAATCAAAATCCGATAAGCAGCCTTGCAAATGCAACAGGACCATGTCTCCTACATGTTCCCTACGCATGGTCTAGCACTGGGAAATGTGTTGTTGCACAGAGCTTATCACCTCAGCTAGAGCTGCAGAGGTACTGAGGAGAGAGAACATTTAGGTGACGGTAAACCAGTTTTTTCCCAAACCTCATGCTGGTGACTTGCTTCTGTGCAAGCAAAATTTTGTTGTGCAATCTGTTTACAAGGAGGAAAGTCACCCTAAACCACCAGCAGCAAAAAAAGTGGATGATGAGTCCAGATCTGAGTCACTTCTCAAAGCAATAAATGAGTTTTTAAGCAGAAATGACATTGTCTGGAGCGGAAGTGGGTGCTGTGTGTAAATATTTAGCCATTCTATCCAAGGCTGGGAAACAAGAAGAATATAAGACTGGAATAATCTATTGCACTGACTGGAAATCACCTCCCTAAAAAGATGGTGGCAACCACTGGTAAGAGACAGCAGAAAGTCCCCTCTGAGCTGCTCCATGCAGATTTCCTCAAGCAGCTGCAGAAATAACTTCTGATTATGATTTATACAAAGTGTGTCCAGCTCTTCCCACCGAGCGGCTCAGCCCCTCAGCACCAACTGAACAGTGCTGTGCTATGAGCCCACTCTGGGCTGCAACAAGAGCATGGGGTGCAGTGCAGTGCCAGCTCCAGTGATGGCAAATAATCTCATGCATTTTGATGCTTTGGCTAAGCACAATCCTGTGATCACGTCTCTTTACCAGACAGCTGTTTTGAACGATGAAGCACAGGAAGAGTAAAATTTCATCAAAAGTCTCTACTGAGCACCTTGAGAGTTCACTGAGAATTGCAGCCACCTCCATCAAACCAGACTGACACACTGGTTTCACAAACACAAGGTCAAATATCCCACTAGATTTTAGGGTTTTGTTGCTCTCTTTTAAATACGCTTTGACAAAAAAAAAAATTAAAAATTAAAATAAGTTTTGCTACTTTTTATTATATATTTAACGAGGTCTGCTCCAAATATAATGCCTCCTATTTTATGATGCTGGCCCATGACATCAAATAGTATGGCAGTAGAGGTTGAACCTTTCCATTAATATTCCATTACATTTTGTAGCCATGTGTCAGATGTCGGCAGAGGAGCAGTCTGACAAAATGGTGTCTGATGTGTAAGTGCATGTGAAACAAAGGTGTGCACTGAATCCCTTCGTGTGGAAAAATTGCACCCGTTGCCATTCATCAACACTTACTGAACATTTGTAGAGACCAAGCAGTGGATAGCAGCACAGTGAGGCAGTGGGTGGTGCTTTTCAGCAGTGACAACAGCAACAGTGGTTCACCTCTGCTGGTAAGATTTTTATAAGCGTAGCATGCAGGCTCTTGTTCATTGCTGGCAAAAAAATGCATAGCTAATGGTGGTGATTGTGCTGAAAACTTGTGTTCTGTAGCTGAGAATTTGTTCTATCAAACAGTGTTATTGTGCTCTTTGTATCTGTTGTTGTATCAATGGAAATATATAGGAGGCATTACTTTTGGAGTGATCTGCACCTATGTGGCCCAAGACGGTTCCTCTTTGCTCAGTGCAAACCAGGCAAGCCTAAAGGTTGTACACTCATGACTTAAACCTATTGGGGAAACACATAAATGGAAAGCATCTGTTTTCCTCCTACTCTTCTATCTTTTGCTCACCACCTTGATCTGGCTGAGATGGACTCCACACAATAGCAACAGGAGGATCCTAAAGATCTTGGTTTTGATTAGTGAATAAATGTCCTCTGAGTACATCCCTAGGACTTTCTGGTTGCTTTTTTATAGCATGCCTTGACTACTCTTGGAGGCATCTACATTTTCCCAAATCACTTCTTTAAATTGATGTATTCTTCTTTGGCTGGTTTGAAATTATCTGTTGAGGTTTCCAGGGGTCTCTGCAACAGCTCCTTTGCTTCCTCTCTGTAAAAGCAGGTAGATTTTCTGCATCAAAATCTCTCCACGAGGTGCATAACATGCATCACAGCATAGCATGGGAATAATTGTGCAAAGGTAGGCCACAATGCCATCTCAGTGCCATATTTCTTCTGCAGCATCAGAGCTGGTCTACCAGTGAGCAATCACTGGCTATTAGCATTCTTCAGGTCACTCCTGACCTTCTAGGCATCTCTCTTACTCCGCTTACAACATTTCCTTTCTAGCTGATTTCTGTCGTATAGCTCAAACATATGGAAATTAAGTGTCAAAGCTGAGAAGTAAGGAATAGCACTCTTTTCCTGAAGACTAATAGTACTCTTTTCAGGTCTAGTTAGGAGTTCAAGACAGGACAGGTGAACCATTCACTGGAAGAGTGGATTTTTCTCCTTGGATTGTCTACCTCTGCAAAGAGGAGGTTGAGACATCACCGATGCCTTTTGCTCTCAGTTTATATTTTGATAAACAATGTCTACCTGAACTGATTTTTTCTTTTCTTTCTGACCCCCTGAATTTCCAGGGTCCCTGATCTGCTCTGTCACTCTGCAACTCTCCTTCACTGCATGGCAGACTTCAGCTCAGCTCTTGCTGGCAGATTCCACCTTTATATTTCAGTAATTTTGGAGATAGGCTTTCCCTGCAGTCCAGCTCTTCTTCCTCTTCTTGTTCCTTCTTCCCCAGGATTCCTTCTCCTACTTCCTTCATTCTTCCTCCCACCCACCACCGGATCCCCTCACACTTCTTCCCATCTCTCCAGGCTCACACACAGGGGAATGGAGAGATGAGTTGTTTCTGGTGTACAACCTTCTCAGGACCGTTTCTCTCAGCAACGGAGGTGCTGGGTAAGGTCTTCCAGGGTTAAATCATCCACTTGTCACCTTTCTGGGGGTATGAAAGGGAGTGGGATGACCCTGTGAATCTGTTTCTCTGTCCTTCCAACCCAAGCTCGCTGACTGGGGACTTGTCTTGGCAAACACTGTCCATTAGAAAGTCTAATAAGCAAGTAGGCTGGCTTACAGTGGGGCTGGAAGAGAGAAGAAGAAAGATTGTTTTCCAAGTCCTGCAGCGATCCCAGAGTTGATAAACCCCCCCTTTCCCTTTCTTCTCCCTCCTTCACCTCCCAGGAGTACAACTTAAGCATTTATGAATGCAAATGCTTCTTGAGTCAACAGCAGGTCAGAAAGCACTGTGCAGACAGGATAACACATCCTTTGTTCCACCAGGGCACATGCTGTAACACAGAAAAATGTTGCCTGTGCCCCTTAAGCTCTGTTCTCACTCTCCCTTCCTGCCTGCTCCCCCTTCCTCCAGCTCCAGCCTTGTCCCAGCTCGCAGAGAATTTGGCTTTCTGAAGTCACAAAAGCTGAAAATATCAATATCAGACTGATCTGCTGAGCAGCCCTGGTACTGTGTTTCTAAAAATGGCTGGGTTATATAATTTTTTTTTTTTTTTTTTAGGGGGAAGTAGAGGATGGAAAAACACCATCAAAAGCTAGGCCTGGTCTTATTGGCTGTGGCTCACTGGAGAGGCAGAGAGGTTTCTCAGGAAATGCACAAACTTCTCAGGAGACCTCTGTGATAACATGTACTATGTGCCAGTGAGTTTCAAAACAGAAAACATAGTCCTTGGCCCCCCAAGGCACAGTGCCTCATGCAGACCGTGGGACAGGCTGAGAGACATTGCTTTGGCTCCTCAGTCACTTCCATAAAAGCCTCTTACAGAATCATTAAGGTTAGAAAAGACCTCTAAGATTCTCTAGTCCAACCATCCACCTACCATCAGTGTTGCCCACTAAACCATGTCCCTAAGGACTACATCTACCCTTTCACTGAATACCTCCAGGGACAGTGACTCCACCATCTCCCTGGGCAGCCTGTTCCTGTGCCCAACCACTCCTTCAGAGAAGTTTCTCTTAATGTACAACCTGAAAAGTTGACTCTTGATGTCATCAAGATCATTTTGACCCTTATTTCCCAACCTTTCTCTGCTTAGACAGCCAAGGTCCATTGCTCCTGGGCAGGGAGAATTCTGTGCCTTGTTCCTTGTCTCTTGGCTGCTGTATCAATTCTGGTGGCTCAGTGGAGTCCCTTTGCTGCATGAATGGTGCTGTGGGCTCTACAAGACAGACTGGCTTGGGTTGTGTTGAAGCATGAATCCAGAGAAAGTCCTCCAGACACACACGGATGTCCCTGTCTTCACAGCACACCCTGAGTGCTGCATCAATCCATCTTTTTTCCTGCCCTGGGGATGATGGTATCTTGTCAACTAATGGATCCTCATGACAGTCCTGTGCTGCATCTGTTCTAGGTCAGGGGAAGGGAAAAGCTGTTTTCCATCATCACGTGGGAAATCAATGGCAGCAGGGAGCGCAGAACCACCCTCCTCTGCTGGCGGATTTCCATCACTCTCTCATCTGTCCCTGGTGATCCCTTGATGCATGCAATAAGGCCATTAATGAACTTTTGGGACACCAGCCCATGCTCAGCCTTCTGCACAGATTCTCCAAAGAATCACAGCCGAGCTCTGAGCAGGACTGTTGTGTACTGGAGTTGAACTTGATGATCTCCAGACATCTCTTCCAACTCAGCAATATTTGTACGTTAGTTTTTTTTTTTTAACCTGGGTCACCAGCAACCTCCTGATCTGTAAGTACTGACGCTATTTATATACTGACTGTCATGCTAAGTGGTGTTGTACTGACCCAGCTGCCCTCCTTACAGGAGATAATGATTAGATAATCTAACTTGTCATCTTGCTTCCTGCTGTTAAGACTCAGAAACATATTTAAATACTGGCAACTGGAAGGGCATGGTTAGTGGTAACCTTTACTGATGCTTTAAGAAGGTAACTCAATTTTGTTGGTAATCCAAGAAATCCAAATCCTCCCTTCCTTCCTTGTTTTTCTTCTGAGCAATAGCTGTCACAGGTTCTGCTTTGTGAATAGAGGGATCTACGCTCAGTGGAATAGAAAGATGATGCTTGAGATTGTAAAGTCACCTCTGGACCAAATTCAACTCTTGACGTCAGTGGAAAAACTTGTCCAGCCTGGGCTGCACTTGACACTGCCCTGAACCAAAGTGACCCCTGTGTAAATGAGTCTGGAATGGCATTGGTGGCTTAGAAGCAGATGATACAGAAATACTATGCAAAGCCTCATGGAGCTGATTGAGAATACCCTCCATAAAGGTGAGTCTAGAATGGCAAAACCTTGTTCTGTTGTTTGAGGAGACTAAATTAAAGTTCCCCAAGCATCTGCCAGCTCCCAGCACTTCCAACGTGAAAGTTCACTGAGCAAAGTTATCTGATGGAAAATATAACCCATACCTAACCACACAGGCACAGATTACCTCTACTTGCAGCACTCACAGCCTTTATAAAGAGAAGGGTAATCAAATGCAAGTCAGTAGGTGTATTTCTATTAAAACTCATGTGCCTGCAACTGTCTGGGTTAGAACATGCACAGGCTCAGTGTAATTCCACTGCAAATGAGGTCATTTGAAACGATGCAACAATCATCACTAAAGCTGCTGTATCATGCTGGGCTGTCAGATAGATCCCAGGGCTTTAATGCAATCCTATATATATATTTATACAGTTGCCCATACTTCTTTAATTAGGAGATGCAAATGCTAGTCAGAGACAAAGCAGAAAATGCCAACAAAGGCAGATCATGCTTCCATTCACTGCTGACAAGATACAGCGGCATCAGCTCTTTCTTTTGGGGTTGTATTTGGCTTTGTTAAATCCTATTGATTCGCAATAGTAAATTGCCTAGAGTGCTGTGATTTTCCAGGAGAGGCAGCAGGGTAAAATTGGAGGACTGGGACTCTACCTCTGCTGCTGGTTCTGGGGGGGAATGTGCTCAACACGTGATACCATTGCCTGCAACAGAGAACCTCACCATCTCAGAGACATCCTTGTCTTCTCTTGGCAGTGGGTGGTCAGTCTGCAGCAGGTAGTGCTGGGCAAAGTCCAAAATTTGTACTGGGATGGGTTTGGTTTTGCATTGTTTGGAGTGAAAATGTGAAAAAAAAATAAGGAAGAACTGCATTCTAAGACTTTGACCATCCGAGCACCAACCTGTAGGAAGGTTTCACCCTGCTCCCAGCAGTGAACATCTCTGAGCCATGAGACAACTTAGAGATGAAGGCAGTCACCATTGTTCTGACAGTTCCAGCTGTGTCATCTCCAGTTAATACAGCAGCAATATCTGTGATGAAGTGAAGGAGAAACCATCAAAGAGAACTGCAGAGTGCAAGTTGTTGGGTCTGATTAAGCCGCAGACCACTAAGGCTGGACCATGTTGACAGGTCATCACAGCCTTTCTGCAAAGGGAATGGCATGCACAGGAGAAAGAAGAGAGGGAAATGGGGCACAGGCCATGCTTGCAGCCAGACTTTGACCCAGAAAGCAACCATGTGAACCAGGAGAAAAAGAGTCCCTGTGAGCCACAATGAGAGCAAACTGCCTAAAGCTATTTAGTGAGAACAGGTATGTTCACAGAGGCATGAAAAAAAACATGCTCCAACCCAAGAGACTGAGCTTGTCTGGCAAAATCCTTGGTGCAGAAGCAATTAGGCTAGCAGTGCTTGTGTTGGCCTAGTTTATATCCTCGTAAAGAGGCTGCAGAATTACCTCAGCAGCTAAAAAGCCTTTGTCAGCATACACTGTGTCTACAGACCTGCATTTCCCAGGTGAGTGGGAGCTGATGGTGGGCAATGGTCCTTGCTCCTGCACCTCTGCAGCAGAATGGCCATCTGTGTACCTCCCTGAAGCCACTGTGGCTCAGACCACCACAAGTCATATCCTTGTCCACTCTGTGCTGTGTCTGTCCCTGTCTGTACTGGGTGGCATAACTTTCCCTGCAATGTCAGTGTCCTTTGGTGTAGACATGCCCTGCAGGTGCAGTGCCCATAGGTGCAATTGTGGCTTCAGAAGGAGGTTGATCTAAAATGACCTTATTAACCTTTAGGACATTCCCAGTGCTCCCATTTACCATAGCTTTCCCTTGAAAACTACCCTCATGCCACTAGGAGCAGAGTAGGCAAGGGCAAGGTCTGACTGTAAGGTTGTGTGTGTATATGTTGCATGTACTGTGGAAACACACTGTAGGGAAAACACTATGGAGACTACCTGAAGGTGCAACTGAGTTTACCTTCATCCTGAAGAAAAGAGAAATCACAACTGTCATCTGGAAAATCTTGGTTCCAAAGCAGCTTCTCACCTGGTAAGCCAGTTGAGCAGTTGCAAGTCATCTTGGTTCCATGAACCCTGGTTGAGTTTCCAGATGGTCTGAGATTTTTCACCCCTTTATTTTTCTTGTAAAATCGACAAAACTTGCAATTTGTAAGCTTGTTTCTCCAACTTCAGAGAAGTTGGTGTCATTCTTTTGAAACTGAGTCAAATCCTGGAGTGTCCAGTAGTTCCAAATCCCCAGTGAGTTTTATTTAAAGCAATAGTATTGGGACATAGCATGGTACCCAATAGAAGATTAAAAGAAGAGATCGTCTTCTGCCAAATTTAAAGTTCATTAGAATTGCAATGATACAGATTTGGAACAGAATTAAACTTTTTTGGAAGATTTGTTATATTTAGCATTGGCAAACCATGCTGTTTTGAGCTACCTCCTATTCCCCAAAGAATCCTCAAAGTAAAAGAGAAAATTGTTTCCAAATAGGAATAATTACAGCTTGCATAACACAGTCTTGCATTCAGTTACAAAGTCAAGTAAACCAATCAGGACCTCTCGCTTGTACAAACAACGTCTTAAATTGCAGGGAGGAACGTTTCATGATAGCCTGAGTTTCACAAAATATCTGCCTTCATTTTCTTCTGAGTCTGAAAGTTCAAAGGATTCATAAGACCTAAACAATCCCCAAACTTTTCCCTGCTCCCTCTTGCCAAAGACCTGCCCTGAAAGCATATGCTTGAGTCTGGGGTAGAGAAAATACAGGTGAAAACATCACAGTTTTGTCTTGCACGTATCTGTGCTTCTTCCAAAATCTTTAATAAATAAATCATTTTGCACATTTTCTGCACTTGTTTCTTTCCTCTGTGTATTCAGTTCATCCATTCAGGCTGTGGGTGTCTGTGCTTTCATTCTTTACTGGATGGCATTCAGGGAGAAGGGGATCTCCGATTCCCTTGATGTAACTTCAATACTTTCGATAAACAAAACCAATTCAGCAGTGGTTAGTTTTTTAGGGCAGGAGGCTATAATACAGCCTATCCTAAATAACTCTGTCTAGACATGTTTTGGGAATAGGGCCCAATATGATAATTCTGGGGGAATTTCTCAAAGCAAAGGCTTGCAGAGCAATGCTCTCCTACTCTGAAGCCTATCTGCCAATAGCCAGGCATGCTGCACTGCAGTGCCAATTATTGAAAAGTCAGAATATACTTGCATAGAGTCAGCAAATTTCATCCCGTTGAGAAAGAGGTGTGGAAGGCTTGGTCAGAGCTAGGCCAGATAAGCAGAATAATTGCTTTTCAATAGCTGGTGCCTGTGGGCTGGTACCTTGCTATGCTACAACATGCACATGCTGTTAAACTTTGCTGCCTACAATTTTCTTTTTATAGAGTAGACCACAAAAGTCCTTGAAGTTTTGCAGTCAGGGCAGGAGCCTAGGATGGAGGGGGATGAAATGAATGGCAGGTAATCCTTTCAGTCTCTAAAGAGGAGCAACAAGAAAGAAAGGGATAGACTCTTTAGCAGGATCTGTGGTGATAGGACAAGGGGAAATGGTTTCAAACTTAAAGAAGGTAGAATTAGGTTGAGTAAAAGGAAGAATTCTTTTACAGTGAGGGTGGTGAGGCACAGGAGCATGTTGCCCAGAGAGGTGGTGGAAGCCCCATCCCTGGAGACATTCAAACTCAGGCTGGACGGGGCTCTGAGCAGCCTGATCTAGCTGTGCATGTCCCTGTTCTCACATGGGAGTTGGACTGGATGACCTTTCAATGTCCCTTCCAACTCTAAGGATTCTATGATTCCTTCCTCTGATCTGAGGAACAATGTGATGTGACAGCAGACTGGACAGCAGTTTCCCCAGTTTTCTTCATTCCGGGATTCCTTGAGAAGCTGCCCCCTCCTCACTGCCTCTACAGGAACCAAGTCCCCATTTGTAGATGACTTAATTCCCCTGGGAAATCAGTAGTTTCACATCTCCAGATACTATCTGAGTTTATTTTCAATAAAATAACAAATATCTTGATATTTTCCTAGATGCTGCCATTTCAAGGAAAGAGAAATTCTGGTTTCTTGCATCGTCATGTTGGAATTCTGTAATGCAATCTACCATACAGATAATCTATTCTGGTTTAAAAACATCTTCTATTTTCGCACTGGTGATGAAAACCCACCTGTTGTGTCCACAGAAAAAGCACTGAGTGATCTGCAAATCCCAGAGACATTTTCAAGGCAGGAGAAATTTCCATTTACCTTTTCTATCCCTTTCTGTGAGTATCAGAGCCCACAGGGGTCAGGACTGTGCTATTTCTTGCATCTTGGGAAGCCAGAGTAGGGATCAGCTTACAGATACAGACACATGGTGTAGGTGTCCGGATAGAAGTGCCTTCATGTGATTTGGGAGCCCAGTGGAGACTTCATTAAAATAGCTAACAGAGTCCAGGCAGGGAACCAGCGATTCATAAAGAAAAGTTTTTTACCAAAGAAAGTTTTTTTTACAATAAATGTAGTGAGGCACTGGAACAAGTTGCCCAGACAGGTGGTGGGTGCCCTGTCCCTGAAGACATGCAAGGTCTGTCTGGATGGGACTCTGAGCAGCCTAATGTAGCTTTAGGTGTCCCTGTTCATTGCAGGGGAGTTGGACCAGATGACCTTCAAAGATCGCTTCCAACTCAAACAATTCTATGATTCTCTGTATGTAGGTGCCTGATGTAGAGTGAGTTATGTGACTCTGCAGCTACTGACCATGTTGGCTAGATGCTTTATTCAGTCTTCTAAATACAGATGTCTGGTGAATGAGTTGTGTGCTAGAAGTGCTGGCTTCACTGCCTGCTAGAGGAACTTAACTCTATGGTCTTTTTATATAGAAGATCTCTGTGGGTGGCTGGTTTGATGAGCTCCATCAAAAGGTAAAACAATGTGAAGGACTCGGTTTCTACAGAGCAAGAAATCTCTACTGCGTTATTTTGGAAAACATACAGAAGACAGACTGAGAGATGCTTGTCTCACTCTTCAGATTATGTTGTCAAGTGGCTCAACTTCATTCCCTGTCAGCCTACGGTTCCTATTTAGGCAATAAGTGATAAATACCTTCATTTTTCTCACCTGTTTCTTTTTACTCCAAATCAAAGAGAAAAAAAATGTTTGAACATCCCCAGGGAAGACTAGGGAACATTGTCAAGAGATGAACCAGGTTTAAGCTGGGAGCCCTTCACTGCCATGTTGTCATTTTCAGACAAATTTTATGAATTCCTGTAGTCTGTACTTATCTTGTGCAGCCCTTGTCACCACAAAAACCTCTTTTCTGCCTGGTAGGACATGGGGCTTCCACTGGGTCCAGGCACTTTGAAGTGACACCAAGAACATGAGACTGTGTCCTGGACAACTCCCAGGCCTTCTCATGATCCTCAGAGGTGATCAATGGTCAGAGGGAGCTTTGTGGGAACAAAGTTCATGGAACTCAAAGGAGAAACCTACCTTGCTGGCCTAACTGCCACACTTTGAGCTCTCCTACATATGGAATGTTTAAAACCTGAAGGCAAGGCAAGAGTACAAGCCCTACAGATTGACAAGTTCTTGTCAATCATTTGCCATCAACTGTTTCTACACTTAAGTTTTGCTCCATTGCAGCACACCTGGCGTCTGAAGCTCATCACTGGAATTTATTTTGCTCTGGGGCCATGGCTCAGCTTTAGAATAAATTGCCTTTGGGCAGATACAGGAAGGGAGCAGGGTACATTGTGTTCTTCTTAGCCACCCCTTGGTATCCGGACCAGGCTGAGGCAGTAACAAGAAACAAGAACAAACCTGGTACCCGCCCGCCTTAATTCCCATGTGATGCTCTCACACAGCTCCTACCTGAGACTGGAGAGCTTCAGAGTGAGTTACAATAGGTTTAGTCAGTGCCTCCCTTCTGCCTGAACTCCTTGATCTTATCTGAGTGTGAGAACAAATATGGGAAATCTTTTTCTTGGTGGGAAAAAAACTTTGGTGATGGGCAGAATGATTTAAAAAGTAAATGCTTTCCCTTTCTTACCTGGCTCCTCTCTTCATGAGGATCCTAAACCTCCACTCTGAGCTGGAGGTCTCTTAGCTGGAAATGTCTGATTCTTTTGCAGATTGCCAGGGAACAATCATTTTGTCTCTGTGTTCTTGGCAGGGATAAGGAAAGAATGAGAAATACACTCAAAAAGGGCCATCAATTCTGCCATCATCTCTACCCATGAGTTAGGAGCATCTCAGGCAAGATCTATGCGTGTACGTGTGTAAAATCAGAGACTAAGGCATTTAATGCTGTCATAAATCTAACTTTGAGAGGCTGGTGACAACAACACATTCATGGGAATAGCCTCATTTCTGAACCGTGCCAACACCTCATTTTTTTCCAGACCCTCTCCATTTTCTGGCTGCTGAGCATTCTGCTGTCACTGTCTCCAGCATCTCAACGCAGCAAGCAGCTTACCTTGATTCTGCAGGGAATGCCCACTGTGCAGTCTTGCCTAGTCCTCCTTCAGACCTCTGTGTGTGTGAGTTTTTCCACCCCAACAAGTATGGGATGCTGCAGCTAGTTTAAACTGAACTTGACAGGAAGGTAAAGGCTGTGGAAGTGTTCATTCTGAGCAGTCCAGTGAAAATAGGTCAGAGACAGACAACATAATAATGTTCCCACTAGAGAATCTAAATGAAAACCTGAGGTAGAGAAAAAGCCCCACTGGAGTTCACAGGTGCTGCAAGTCCAACCACGAGTTTCAAGACAACAAATCTAGGCAGGTTCTGTCATCCAGGAAGAGCTCATTTAGCCCTGATTAGAATAAAATGCACTTAGAAATAATATGTGAAATGAACTTCTATGCCACTCAGCTTAGGATCAACTACAGATGGTCTTACAGCTTCGCAGATGCCTTTCCAGTAACCCACGGACCTTGGGTTGCAGCTGCTCAGTCTTGTGGTAATGTTGTTAGGGCATTTGTGATGATAAACTTGGTCTTATTAAAATGGGTTCTTACGACTTGCCTGCCAATAAATAATAATAAGGTGCTATGCTTGCACAGTGCTTTGGTTTTGAGCCACTCCAAGGAAGTAATATTAAAAATTATGGCTTCTGCTAGTGTGGAGACATGAAATCTGTTTTGCTTTTGGAGAGAGGATGCATAAAGCTTAGCAGTAGTAGGTCTGGAAGTATACACATAAGGAATTTACAGAGTTCTTAAAATGAAAGAAGATCATATTCTGCAGGAGGTTTTAGCTCATATAAACTAAAAAGATCTGCAGGATTTCATCAGCTGGGAAATGAGAAGTGTTAGAACAGTTCAGGGACCAGGAGAAAGGAGAGCAGATTTGTCTCTGAAGATGCAGGATAGTAAAGCAACATAAATGTCAATTATAGAAGGCATCGTTGGAATTTAATGAAGAGCCTCAGCTGTCCCAGTGAACGACTGCTGGAGAAGACTGTTGGCCACTACTGCTGGTGAATCTCAACAGAACCGTAAAACTTCTGGGCTCTGCTGGGTGGATAGGGACATAACTGATGATATAGCTCCATCTACTGCCTCAAAGGGAAATGTCAGTCCTCCACCAGCATCTGCACTGGAACCATTTGCTGATGCATCGAACTCAGCATTGAAGCAACTCACCCACTTAAAATGAACAAATATATAAAATTAAGGCGAAAAGAATCATTTCTGGACTTTGACAATATGCAAACATTTTTTTATCTTTAATTTTGTTCACTCAAACTTCTTATTTAAGTAGCATCTGATAAGGAAGGAGTAAAACAGCCTATAATAGCAGATTTTGCACAACATGCTCCATAAAACCTTAATTGCACTGCAGGCTACACAGAAACTGATACCAGTGTATATGGTGCTACTGGGATACTGAGGGAAGATGATGTCCAGATATCCAACTCAACAAAGAAATACTTTACCTGCCACGATTAACCTAAATGGAAGAGAGTCTTTGAAAATCTGGCCCAAAACACTGTGGCTCAACCTTACAGAAGAAAATTAAGGGACAAGAGTTGGTCTTGATCGGGGGGATGAGTTAGTTTTCAGTGGGTTAATTTTCATCTTTCTTTTTCCATTGGAAAGCTAAGGACTTAATGTAGAATAATTGATTTGGCTTTGCTAGTAGCCAATGTGGAGAGGAAGACAACACCAGAGGGCAATTTGTCCTCCTTTTTGGGATGCTTGACTCAGAGTTTCATGGCTGTCCCCTCTCTGAAGAGACATAGTTTCTGAATGCAGGATCAGGAGACATCCAGAGATGGAAACAAGACCAGTGTGGGTCTGGAGAAGGGCAAGAACCATAGATAGTAGGTAGTAGGTCATGCGCCATTTGAAATGGGCAAAGCATGATGGACATGGATTGTGAAAGCATCCATAAGGCCAGGAGAGCCAGCTGCCATTCTAGTCATTATCAAGGACTAATTAATACCAGTGATGTTGTTAATGATGGAAACAGGAGTTTTCAGGTGTCCAGGAGAAAGATCTTGCTCAAGGATGTAAAACAAGAAATTGACTTTTGCTTTTAACACAGGTTCTTGGCTGGTTTAAATCAACAAGCTAATGCTTGTTTGCCTGGCTTCTCGTTTTTCATCTCTTTTTGTCAGTAGAAAAGGTGTTCCTATATACTCCAGCTGTGGTTCCACATCACACAAGAAGCAGCTCCTAGGAAAAGCAAGGCAGGTTTTGAAAAGGGTTATGCAGAGACAAGTAAATGAGTCATAGAATCATAGAATCATTCAGGTTGGAAAAGACCTCTAAGATCATCTAATCCAACCATCAAAACATCCCCACCATGCCCACTAACCATGTCCCTCAGTGCCACATCTCCACGGTTCTTGAACACCCCCAGGGACAGTGACTCCATCACTTCCCTCTGCAGCCTGTTCCAATGCCCAACCACTCTTTCTGAGATGAAATTTTTCCTAATATCCAACCTGAATGAGTATACAATCCAGAAGTGGCTGGAAGAATTCATTTCTTCTGGGAATCTGAGCACCTAGTAAACACTAAATACCTGCTGGAAGTCTAGGGTTATATCTAGCACCTTTTGACATATGCAGGAAAAAGGTGTCCACAGTTTTCAGCATCACTCGGACTCCTAAGGGACACATGCTAAGGTCCCAGTTACATTCAGCTGGGGTTACTGGTTAACACTTGTATTGATTCTAACAAAAGCAGAAGCCAGCCTAATTTTGCAGAATCCAGGGACAGTGCATTGGCTACTAGAGACAATGCCAGTCTTTCTATTGACATCACTGGGCTCAGGGTACAGCTATGAAAGCTGGTCTTGTGTTGCACAGAAAGGGAAGGGCTTTGGGACTGCATAGCTCCAGGGATTAGTAATAAACAAAGAGCCTTTAACTTTTAGGTCACTGCTCCAAACCCCTGCCAAGCTGCAGGCGGGCGAATGCTATTACCATCTGTATAGCTGATGAATGAGTTTGGCAGTTCTCAGCACAGTCCTGGCCAGAAAATATCCCTATCATCACCGAGTCAGTCTCCTGCGCCTTCCTTCAAAGAATCATAGAATCATAAAAGTTGGAAAAGAACATTAAGATAATCTAATCCAGCCATCAACCTATCACCACCATGCCTGCTAAACCATGTCCCCCAGTGCCACATTTCCCCTTTACTTGAACACCTCCAGGGACAGTGACTCCTCCATCTCCCTGGGCAGCCTGTTCCAATGTATTGCCACTCTATGGGAGAAGTAATTTTTCCTAATGTCCAACTTGAATGCAACTTAAGGCCATTACCTCTTGTCCTGTCACTGTCACCTGCAAACCACTACAACCTCCTTTCAGGGAGTTGTTTGGATCAAGAGAACCTATATGATGGATCATTTTGGTGCTAGTAGTATTTTCAGATATGTGGGACCTTTTGGAAGGGAGAACAGAGGTGCTGACCTTTGAGGAAATATGCTTCAACCCATTTGCCTTGCCATCAGTGGGGCCAGGACAACATATCCACACTTTCTCACATATTTCTGCTCAGTTTTTGTCTCTCAGTCTCATTAAATTCATCTTAAATTCAGGCACCTCTTTGGGATCCCACTCCTGCCCTGTCCCTCTTTGCCTTGACCCTATCTGTCTTGTACTGCACTTTGCTTTGCAAGGAAGGGTTTTTATTTTTTTATTTTTCAGTTTTTGCCTCCCATCCCTGGAGGTGATCAAGGCCAGGTTGGATGAGGCTCTGGGCAACTTGATCTGGTTCCTGATTTAGTGGCTAGCACAGCGGGGGGTTGGAACTGGATGATCTTTGAGGTCCCTTCCAACTCAAGCAATTGTATCACTCTATTATTCTATTTTCCTTTTTTTCAAGAACAAATGTTAGTATGGGGACACAGGTGTCTGGGCACATACTTGCCACATGAATGGGGTTTCAAACACACAATGCCTTATTTGCATCACTGTATTGCATGAGCGTCTTACCCTTCAGTGTCAGCTTTCCTGCAATGCCTGGACCTTACCCCAAATGCAGTTAAAGGAGAGTTTTTCAAAGCATATTTTATTCCCTCCGTTCTGTCCCTGACAAGTTAAAGTGCTGCTAGTAGGCAGCCCTGGAAAACAGATGTTCTCTCAACCACCAGAAGCACTCAGACTTGGTGTGACTCGTACACCAGTTGGTGTGATTTGTAGCCCAGTAGCTTACTTTGCTCTACTTTCTCATTTCTAAGATCTGCTCACCTGTTTAACCAGAGCTTAAAAGTAGCCAGCTGTGTGATCTGCCTGTGAGAGGCTCTTCCTACCACACCCTCACCCATGCTATATTTATTTTAAAATTATAAGGTGCCACAGAAGTATGGACTGAAAGGAGGGTGCTGTGTGAAAGTGGAAAAGTAGCAGGTAATTGCGTACAGCCTCTTAAAAAGGGGCAGGTCTCGCCAGCAGGCAACATGGAGAAAAACCCACACAATAAATTGGGTTGGCTATTGCTGGAAGTCAAGGCAATTGCAGGGAAGGGGGGGAAGGGGTAGCTCAGCTGTGATCTAAAGATAGGTGAGGATTAGACCAACATATTCAAGGTCCACCCACTGAATTGGAGCACATCTGAGCCACGCTGCAATTTTCCACCATTTGGTTTACTCAGCTCCAACCACTCAGCTATTAACTTGATATACTGTCAAGTTGAAAGAAATCCTCAAAGCTTAGCCTAAAATTATAGGCAATTCCAGGGGAGGAATAACGTTTATTAATGCGTGTCTATGCTTTGTAGGAGGAAACCTGGAGCAAAGACTTCTAGGAATGGCATTGAACCAGTTTGTGGTGGCTGAGAGGAGAAGACCGGTTTGGTTCAGGTTCAATTATGATGAAGATGTTCTGGTTCATTTCTGGGTTTGCATATAAGAAACACTTCAAAGGGCTGTTTGGTTTGTTGTTGAAGTGAAAATAGATGATGTGAAGGGGTTTTCTGTCTGAATTTGTTGCCCTGCTTGTGTCATAAGGTAACTAACAACCATAGCTAGGTGAAAAAGAGCAGTATCTCTTCTTAGAGTATTTTTAAAAGATTTTTTAAACTCTCCAGGTGGTTTTGCATGAGAAAACAAATAGCTAAAATTGAGTAAAATAAATTCACAACTAGTAATGGTAAATGAAGTTTTGCAGGTAAATTTTCTGATTTCTTACCCTTTCCCTTTCCTACTTTGTTTTAACCTCCGAAGTCCTGGAAACTGCTATGCAAAAAGGCTTTAAACTAGAAGAGGGGAAACTTAGATCAAATATTAGGAAGAGAGGTGCTGGCACATGCTTCCCAGAGAAGCTGTGGATGCTCCATCCCTGAAGGTGTTCAAGGCCAGGCTGGATGTGACTCTGGGCAACCTGATCTGGTGGGTGGCAACCAGCCCATGACAGGGGGTCAGAACTGGATGATCTTTAAGATTCCTTCCAACCAAAGCCATTTTGTGATTCCAAGCATCAAAAAGTGCCTGCCTGTATCTCCCATGTCACTGACACCTACCTGGACTGCCACCAGGATGACCTGAAGATGACCACCTGAGGAACCTGAACATTCACAAGACAATGGGTCCCAATGAGACGCATCCTAGAGTCCTAAGGGAATTGGCTGATGTGGTTGCCAAGCCACTCTCTATGATATTTGAAAAGTCATGGCAATCAGGTGAAGTCCCTGGTGACTGGAAAGATCATTTTTAAAAAGGGTAAAAAACATGATCTGGGGAACTACTGAACTTTCAGTCTCAGTTCTGTGCCAGGGAAGATCATGGAACAGATCCTCCTGGAAGTGGTGCTAAGGCATGTGGAAGGCAGGGAGGTGATATGGGAAAACCAGCATGGCTTGACCAAGGGCAATCCCACTTAACCAACCTAGTGGCCTTCTATGGTGGTGTCTTTGCATCAGTGGACAAGGGAAGAGCCACCGATGTCATCTATCTGGACTTCAGTATGGCCTTTGACATGGTACCCCACAACATCCTTCTCTCCAAATTGGAAAGATACGGATTTGATGGGTGGACTGTTTTATGGATGAAGAACTGGCTGCAGGATCGAGTCCAGAGAGTGGTGGTCAATGGCTCAGTGTCTGGATGGAGACCTGTAATGAGTGGTGTCCCACAGAGGTTGGTGCTGGGATCGATGCTCTTTAATATCTTCATCAGTGACATTGACAGTGGGGTCGAGTGCACCCTCAGCAAGTTTACTGATGACACCAAGATGTGGGGTGTGGTTGACACACCAGAAGGATGGGATGCCATCCAGAGGGACCTGGATGGGCCTGAGCAGTGGGCCCAGGTGAACCTCATGATGTTCAACAAATCCAAGTGCAAGGTTTTGCACCTGGGTCAAGGCAACCTCCACTACCAATACAAGCTGGGGGATGAAAGGATTGAGCACAGCCCTGATAAAAAAGACCTGAAGGTAATGATGGATGACAAGCTGGACATGAGCCAGCAACGTGCCCTCACAGCCCAGAAAGCCAACCGTATCCTGGGCTGCACCAAAAGAAGTGTGGCTAGCAGGTCGAGGGAGGTGATCCTACTCCTCTACTCTGCACTGGTGAGGCCTCACCTGGAGTACTGCGTCCAGATGTGGAGCTCTCAGCACAGGAGAGACATGGACCTGTTGGAGTGCGTCCAGAGGAGGGCCACAGAAATGATCCATGGAATGGTACGCCTCTCCTTTGAGGACAGGCTGAGAGAGCTGGGGCTGTTCAGACTGGAGAAGAGAAGCTCTGAGGTGACCTGATAGCGGCCTGTCAGTATCTAAAGGGGGACTATAAGAAAGAAGGAGACAGACTCTTAAGGAGGGACTGTTGTGATAGGACAAGGGGAAATGGCTTCAAGCTTAAGGAGGGTAGATTTAGGTTGGATATAAGGAAAAAATTTTTCACAGTGAAGGTGGTGAGGCACTGGAACAGGTTGCCCAGAGATGTGGTTGATGCCCCGTCCCTGGAGACTTTCAAGGCGAGGCTGGATCAGGCCCTGGGCAACCTGTTTTAGCTACGGTGTCCCTGTTCATCGCAGGGGAGTTGGACTGGATGGCCTACAGAAGTCCCTTCTGAAGGGACTATGTCCCCTATGACAACATAAGGCCCATCCACTGATCCACTGCCGCAGCTGCATGAAAAGCAAAAATACAAAAAGAGGCAGGATGATTTCCAATCTGCATCCCTGCAAGCCATAGCCCCCAGTACTACCAAAGGAAAGTCTATATGAGAATGGAAAAGACATGAAATGATGTACTTTGAACTTAGAATCCAGGAAATTAGGAATATGAAAAGGCAAATGCAGTGCTAGTCACTGTGAGCCTCAGAGTTCAAGAAACATGGAGTAGCCCTCTCCTTTCTTGTGAAGGGAGCATCTGCATTGTGATTTTCAAGTGTGTCTTCCCAACAAGTAAAGAAATCTGCTTTTAGTCTCATTTCTTTTGGAAACTGGCTTATGCAATGCTGCACATCCCACTGAGAACCACTGAACCAGTTAGCTGGTGTGAATCACAGTCAGCAGAGAGGGACTCATCTCCTAGGCATTTACATTCCCATGGATTTTGCATGCTGAGTGAAGAGTCTCTAAGGTCTTCTGTGAGTCCCTAATGAGGAGAAGGCAAATTTACTGGTCACAAAGAAACCCTGTGCAAGAGCAGGAACCAGATGGTTCCTGTACAGACTCCTGGGGTCTCATCATAGGAAATAACGGAGGTGGTTACTGTCCCCTGGAGAATCTCTCATCCCCTCTCCAGAATGAGAGATAACATGAATCCTTGATAAATTTAGCACTGCATTTCTGCTTGCAGCTCTCATGAAACATGAGTTTACCTTTGCTTGTCTTGAGCCAAAAGGATGTTTTGTCTTTTCCTACAGAGACTTTTTGTCAAGCTTCATCAGCAAAGGATTCCAAATGGGCTTATTTTAAGCACACTGAGAAATAGAAACAGCCACATACAAAGCTATCTATTGGTGTATGGCAGCACCATCTTGTGTTCGCTTTTGGAGAGAGCACAGAGACCGTTTTCATCACAGGCAGGGATTTTCAACCACTTTGGCAACTCTCCTGAGAGAAATAATAACTATTAGCAAACACTAAGCCCGTTTCATGGTCAGTCCTACCGCATAGGGTCCAGCAAGTTGTTAGATCCACTCTTTAAAGTCAGATTTCTGAGAGCTTTTCCCACCAGGTAGATACTGGTGTACAGGAACTTTGCATTATTATTTGTCTTATGGGATATAAGTTCATTGCAGGGGGGTTAGAGTTTAGATCTTCAAATTCAAACTATTCTGTGATTCTATGATATCTGGATTTGATTATCATGTGCTAATAAATCCAACTAGAAATTTGCTCCCAGAAAAAGCTCCTGAAACAATTAAAGACAGTTTCAGCCTGTTTTAAAAGAGACTTTGTTCAAAAATGCCTTTACTTCAAGTCATTGATGCGATAAAATGAGATTCATTAATAACTTCAATTATTTCAAATTTGTGTGTTTGAACAAATTAATAGAATCATAGAATACCCCTAGTTTGAAGGGACCCGTAAGGATCATCAAGTCTAATTCCAGTTCTCAAGTAAGACAATAAACAGCATGGATGAGCAAAGCTGTCTTTGGAGGGATTTGGTCTTAATGAGAGAATTCTGGGCTGGAGGCTTGGTCTGAACTAATACATCCGTCAAGACAATCTATCAGGAAGGAAACAATTTCTGTCCATGAAGGTGTTTGATATCACAGGGACTCAAGGAGAGAGATAAAGGGGTAGAAATGACATTGAGGGTAAGGCTATGGGAATGGTTATAAACTGAATTAGGGAGGATGAGTAGAAGGGGCTGCTGAAAGATAAGAGCACATCTGACCACCAAATGCTGGTAGGGGCTGGGACCCTCTTAGAGCAGTGTAACATAACTCTAAGTTTTGGGTTCCAGCTTACCCAATGTCACTCATTTATCACGAGTCTTACCACCGGCCAGCTGCTTCTATTTGCAGGAGAGAGGCTTCAGTCTTTTCCCATACTGTGACACCTGGAGTCATGTTCACCTGTGATATTAACAGTGGGGGAGAAGTAGGGGGAGGCAATGTTTTATGGCCCAGGAGTGTGTGGTGCTATTCAATAGGGTTGTAATATAAATAAATCATAGTGTTCCCCAGCCTCGGAACTCTTTCAAAGACAGCACAGAGAAGTCCTGGGGGGGGGAAAAAAAAAGTCAGTTGTGGCCCTCTCTGTATTGGAGAGCATCAACATACAATAGATCCTGCTACCTCTGAGCTCAGAGGTGACCTGGGAGAATGCTAAGCTGAGGAGCAGTCACCCTCAGTCATGCAGGTTCGGGCTTTTCTGCAGGGAATGATGTTAGGGTTGGCAGTTATTGGCATGGCTTCTCAGTAGCAGGAAATTAGCTAAATTTGCCAGCTTATATTATTTAAACCAGTAACAGTGTTTCAGATGGAAATGACTTTCTGTCATGCTCAACCCAACTTCAACTGGATTCAGCATCAATAGAAGTGAAGTGGATATATGTTCCAACCTCAGACACCTTCAGCACTCACGAATCACGATTCAAGGCATAAAGCCCTTATAGATTTACTGCATCATAGCAATTACTGTCAAATAGGTACCATGGGTATTCCCTCTGATTTTGAGGCACATTCACAATCGATATCCATTCATCTTCTGTGTGCATTTTAGCAAATAAGTTTTCTGGGTGAAAACTCCACTCAAGTAGCTAATTAGAGCAATTTATTATAAAAAGAGATTTCAAATTTGCAAGCATAAAATGATGCATGTTGGAAGTGCGTTCTAAGAGTAACAGTCAGTCGGATGGGGAGAAGAAAAAATATTGGGACCTACCTCACCTGGGCTCACAGTCTCATGGATTTAGACTGAATATAAGGAAAAAAAAATTTACAGTAGGAGTGGCGAGGCACTGAAACAGGTTGCACAGAGATGTGTTGGAAGCCCTGTCCCTGGAGGCATTCAAAGTCAGGCTGTATAGGGCTCTGAGCACCTGATCAAGCTGTAGGCATGCCTATTCATTGCAGGGGAATTGGACCAGATGACCTTTAAGGGTTCCTTCCAGTTCAAACCATTCCATGATTCTCGCAAGGATGGCCAGCCAACAATAACAAATGAGTACATTTGGTCACCCAGAGCAACAAAATATCTCCTTGACCTCCTCATTTTCTGAAAAACTTTTCTAAGAAGCTGAACCTGAAGATCATGAAGTTAGATCTGTTTCTGATCAAATGGTATCACAATTCATGTGACATACATTTACAGTCAGCCTGAATTTCTAACTGTTAGAAAGTGTTGCTCCTGGAAGAACTACAATCTATTCAAGGGAATTAAGCAATAACTGATCATCAGCTTGGATTTGGATTTGAAGAAAAATCCCCATTTGCTGGTGCTGAGAACACACACAAAAAAAAAAACGGGAAAAATCCATGCAAGGAGATTATTTGTCATGTGTTCTCTGTATAGCTACTGTTGTTCTCCACATTAGAGCAATTTGGTAAGGATCAAGTTATTTCAGAAAAACTCTCTTCTTTAGTATTCTGTGAGCCTTTGAAGTTCACATCATCCAAAAGTAGAGATAAAGCATAGTTAGTGAATGTAAGTAGGTTTGTTGACCTGCCAGCTCATATATGCTAACTGGTCAGATGGTTGCTGCAAAACCAAACATGTAATAGCTGAGCTCTTACTGCCTTTGTCATACAATCATAGAATCATTAAGGTTGGAGAAGACCTCTAAGATGATCTAATCCATCCATCAACCCATCCACACCATGCTCAATAACCCATATCCCTCAGTGCCACATCTCCACTTTTCTTTCACACCTCCAGGGATGGTGATTCCACCACCACCCTGGGCAGCCTGTTCCAACGCCTTCCAAAAGTGTGTCATGAGTAGACACACCGCATTGCATCCACGTGGCTGTGGATGTTTGGAGAAATTAAACAGCTAAAGGTCTTCCTGAGCTCTGCATTGCAATCATTCAGTTGTTAGAATGATTTAAAAATAAATAAATAAATAAAAAATGAAACTCTTGTCAGTTGGCATTCTTCCAGAAAGCATCCATTGTCCAAAACTTGGAAGACATCAGTGAGCAGTTCAAAAGTCAGTTTTGATGGGACCTGTCTTCAGTGTAAAAGGGTTGGTCATGACTGCAGAAGGCCAGATTGTCCCTTGGGACCTCAGGCTCTGACCACAGTGGATTTCCTTGCGTCTATTTGTTCTGGCTGAAATAGGCCAAGAAGGTGAATGGAACAGGAATAAGGACATGAAAAGAGAAGCAGTCGGGGAATTGGACCGTATGTCTCCTTTAGCCAGAAAAAAAGGAGAAGAAAAACAAAGACTGAAGTCCTTTCTTTGCTCGGATTGGTTTTAACATGGTATGCGGGTGCTAAGCTGATGGGCGTGCTGCAATTCATAAAGTCTGCTGAACATTTCTGCAAAACCATCCTATTGAATCTGAGAAATGTTTAAGCAGGGACTACTTCCAAAATTCAGCTCAGACACCTGAACTTTAACTATTTTTTTTCTTCAACCTGTACAAGATGATAGTCTGTCAGAACTGAATTTAAGTTGCCTTACTCACTTATCAGTGCTTTCACACTGGGAGTACATTAGTCATGCTCATAGAGTTAGATCACAGTGTTTGACTTTGGCTATGTAATTATCCAAGTGATTAAAGTCAGGTTTGGGATCAGGGCTCTGTCATGAACAGGAGTTAGAGTCCCCGCAAGGCATCATGGGTTTAAGCCACATGCCTGGCTGCAATTTTCCTATTTTTCTCTGCCTTGTATGGTAGCTGCTATACATTTTTGCTAGGAGAGGCTGAAAGTAAATTGCCAAAGTTTCATCACATAGATTCATCCTAATAGAGAAGAAAAAGTTCTTTAAATAAATTGAAAATAGAAGAAAAATAAATATTCCATGCCCTTGTGAGCAAGACAGCAGCAGTCTTGAGGAAATTGATGTGATTCGTTTCCTTGGGAAGGTGTGACAGGGGTGCAGGGTAAAAGTGACAAATTGAGACAACAAATACAATTTTTTTTTCTTTTTGTGGGTGTATTTCCTCAGCCACTGGGATCTGCTGGGCTTGGCCCATCTCCTCACATCATTTTAAGTACTTGTATTACCTTCTCAATCGATTATTCCACTTGGTCACCCCAACCTTACATGTTAGCTGTAAACACACAGAACAAGGAGTTCATTATTCCTAGAAATAGATGGGTTTGTTGAACCTACAGGGGCTTTGGAAAAGAAGAATCATGATGATGCTATCCTAGAATAAATCTAATTTGACATTTTGGGCAAAGATCAGCCACCACTGCAGTCCTGGGCCCTGTCTGTTGGCCCCTTCTTTCCTTTGTCATGATAGAACAGTGTTTGAAAAGGAGAATAAGACAACAGAGAGTGCTGCTGGATTTGTCTTTGACTAAGTAAAAAGGAGGGAGCTATGTAGAGCCAGTACAGTAGCCCTAAATATGGTTGAGATTAGTCTCCCTGAAGGCTCTCTCTGAAATTGCACTGGAAAGGGGCTGCTTATGAGCCAGCTGTTTCTAGGAGGGTTTTCTTTCATGCCATTGTTTAGTTTTGAATGTCTGTTACTTTCTTCTTCTTGAATCTGACTCAGCTATGCACAAGGGTGATCTACTTGCAATATGTTTTGTGTTTTCTGCTTTGTTGCAATATGAGTAACTGACGTAGTTGCAAGGAATAGGAGTTCTGAGAAAAAGAGGATATTTCTTGGCACACAAAAGCTCAAAAAGTTCATAAAAAAGTTAACAGCAAGATCTGACTTCAGAGCTGTTTGAAACTTCCCACGGTATTAAGCCTGGGCTGACAGTGAGAAAATCTCTGCAACTCTAGTTTATTTAATATACTTTTTATTTCATTCAACTTTAAGTCTGAGGAGAACAACTTCAGGAGAGAGAATATCCATAGGTAAAAGTACGCTTGTACCAAGCTTCAAACCATCACCCACCAGAACACTGTGGGTAACTTACAGTGGACACGGGGCTGAGACTGAGGATTGTAACTGTGCTCAAGTTGGGCTGAAAGTAAAACCAAGAGATTTTAATAGCTGCACACTGGGATTCAGTATATGAAGCTATAATACATAACTTTTCCTGAAAATGGAGTGCTCCGTTTTATCTGAAGAGTTTCTCGAGTCTTTGACTGTTATAGTTCCAGAACCAGTGGACGAAGGGAGGATTTACAGTGAGTCCATCACACAGCAAGGCTAATAAAGTGAAAATGAAAATGAAGACAGCTGTTCCAAATCAAAAGGCTTCAATGGCTGTGGAGAGCACTCCCTGAGTAAATTTGACTGTCAAATGAGTTGTTGACTATTAAAAGTCTGAGCACAGGCAATTCACAAACGGAAAACAGTGATCTCTTTTTTGTTGTTTCTTTGTTTTTCCTTTCACAGCGTTTTGATTTGTTAGCTATCTCAACCAATCAGATGCTGGACATAGAATCACAGAATCATTAAGGTTGGAAAAGACCACTAAGATCATCTAGTCCAACCATCAACCCATCCCCACCATGCCCACTAATCATGTCCCTCAGTGCCACATCTGCGCTTGTATTGGACATCTCCTGGATTGAGTGATTTTGATCCTGCTTTTAATTGGGGGCCTGAGTATATTAAGGATTCAGTGATAGGTTTTGTGGGTCAGAGGCTCACTCACTGACTAAGCTCTGCTGGAAACACACTGCAGTGAGCCAGCCATGAAAAGGAAAAGCAAGAGAGTTGTGAAAGGGGAAGTGGTTCACGAGAAGTGATCCTTTGAGCCTTCATGTATATTTCCGTGGTTGAGTTAAAATCTGGCTGTCAACTCAGGTGCATCCATAGGGTGTCTGTCCTGCTGCTTTTCTGTCACTGCACATACTTTTTGCTTGTCTTTGAATTTCTCTTGGCAGAATTTGCTTACACACATCTGCATTTAATGAGATTAAAAGAAAATACTGAATAATTCATTTGAGTGGATAGTTGAACTGGAGTGACCTTTACATTGATAAAAATGCCCCTTGCCTCAGTGCAAATGTTAGCCCCTGCGAAGCAGGGAATTCACTGCATCTGTTGAATTCACAAGAGGCTTTTTTTTTGTTGTTTTGTTTCTGTTTGTTTTGTTTTAAATAACTGCCTAATAGCTGGAACTGGCAATTGTGCTCCTCCTGCTGACTCATTGGTTTCTGAAAGCTCTGTAATGAGTGTGACATCTTTAAACACCACAGAATATACTGTTTCCTTTCAACCAGACATAATCTGCAATGATTCAAAGAGTGTAAAAGAACCATGTGGGTACAAGTGTCCCAACTGAATACGCCAGCCTGTGTAACTCCGGCCTCTGTGCCTTGCAATAATGTGTTCTGCCATTCAGATGCTATTTACTATGGCAATCCATAAATAGAATCATAGAATGGCCTGGGTTGAAAAGGACCTCAAAGATGATCTAGTTTCAACCCCCCTGCTGTGGGCAGGGTCACCAACCACTTGACCAGGCTGCCCAGAGCCACGTCCAGCCTGGCCTTGAATGCCTCCAGGGATGGGGCATCCACAACCTCTTTGGGCAACCTGTTCCAGTGTGTCACCACCCTCTGTGTGAAAAAATTCCTCCTAATATCTAATCTAAACTTCCCCTGTCTTAGTTTAAAGCCATTCCCCCTTGCCCTATCACTATCCACTCATGTAAACAATTGTTTCTCCCCCTGTTCATACACTCCCTTCAAGTACTGGAAGGCCACAAGGAGGTCTCCCTAGAGCCTTCTCTTCTTCAAGCTAAACAAGCCCAGTTCCCTCAACCTTTCTTCATAGGAGAGATGCCCCAGGTGCAAATAGATCTCATTTGTTTCAAAAATCATGTAATATATGTGGAAAAAGATGAAGCAAAATAGTCCATGCTCATTCAGCTCTTGCCTTTACCGTGACATGAGAGTACTGGTCCCAATCCCAACCATTATGTTACACTACTGTGGAAGAGGTAAGACCAAAAATCCATGCACTAAAACATCCCTAACTCACCGATATAAAATATCTACATCTCAACAGTGTGTAAATATAAAATCATACTCATGGTATCTTAGAATGTCTCAGGTTGGAAGGGACCTTAAAACCAACCCAGTTCCAACCCCCCTCTTAGGACTTGGCTGCCACCCACCAGCTCAGGCTGCCCAGCGCCCCATCCAACCTGGCCTTGAGCACCTCCAGGGATGGGGCATCCACAGCTTCTCTGGGCAGCCTGTGCCAGTGCCTCACCATCCTCTAAGTAAATAATTTTTTCCCAACGTCTAACCTAAATTTCCCCTCCTTTAGTTTAAGGCCATTCCTGCTTGTCCTATAACTATCTGACCACGTAAAATATGGGAATTCAGAGATAGCAGAGGTTAATTCTGGGATTCCGCTACTCGCTATCTAGTTAGGATCTCTGCATTGTGGTGAACATTGGTTTCTTGTCCGTAAAATGAGGATAGTGCCTTATCATTTGTTTTCTGCACTTACACTCAGCTCTTCGGAAAGGAGGTAATTTTTCCCTCTGTGCATCTAAAAAGTTGAACACCAGAGGGCTTTTCTTCTGGGTGAGAACTCCAGACAGTGTTGCAAAATAAATAATCCGTAAGTGTTCTTCTGTTTATGTGCAAAAACCTTTCTATTTGCTTTTTCTTCAGACGGAGTGTTTCTTCATAAGGGATGTCTGCAGAAAGTTAAGCTGTCAGGAGAATCGGTGAGGATAAATATTCATGAGAGTACTCTTGTTGCAAACGCTTTTGTGGCCATCTGTAAAAGCTTTTTATTATTCAAGCAATGCGGAGCTTTTTGCAGATAATTTGCCAACAGAGAGAGAAAAAAAAAAAAGTAGTTTTTTCTTTTTTTCTCCTCCATTTAGAGATGGTGGATGCTGTAGTAGTAGTGCAGCTATCAGCACTGCTATGTGATTTAATATTCAACATGTAGCACAAATAGCCAGGAAGGAGTAACGAGAGCACTGCTGCCTTCTGCTAGAAAGGGAAATTGTTCATTGTGGGAACTTCTCTTTTTTTTTTATGTGAAACAGGAGTAACTTGACCTAAACAATTTCTTCTTGATCAGTCTTTTCACCTGCAGGTCTGTGCTTTTAATCACCGTATCAGCTGAGTGTCTACAAAGCACTAGAACTCTGTTCTTACCGCATCTTTGTAAAGAAGACTTCTCACCTCTGCTTTATAGGAAGGGAAATGTAGTGCAGGGGGAATATTTGCCCTTTGTTAAGATCAATTATTACTATATTATCATGATCACTTTTTTTTTTTCGGTGAGTCATCCTATTCCTTTTTTACTTTATGCTTTGGAGCGGAAAGTGCAGAAAAGTAGGAAATATCACTGCGTTCTCAGACTTTTGTCTTTCACAGACACCCATCATTTGTGGGGAGATGTTTGTGCACCAAAAAGTACTACAGATGACATTTATAGCTATGACTATTCTTGTGGGTTTCTTTCCTATTACAGAAGTGTTTCATCAAAAATGACTGAAACATTTCATGTTACTGATGAACTCATTACTATCATTTCATAGCAAGTTCCATGGGATATTTATTAATCAAAAGTGACATTATTTTAATTTTTTATAGATTTTTTCCCTTTTCCCTTTCCCCTTTCCTATTTCCCCTTTCTCTTTTCCTATTTTCCTTCCCTTTTCCCTTTCCCTTTCCCTTTTCCCTTTCCCCTTTCCCTTTCCCTTTTCCCTTTCCTCTTCCCTTCTTCCTTCCCTTCCCTTCCCTTCCCTTCCCTTCCCTTCCCTTCCCTTCCCTTCC
>NC_034409.1:3724597-3733851 GCF_002078875.1 Numida meleagris
CCTTCCCTTCCCTTCCCTTCCCTTCCCTTCCCTTCCCTTCCCTTCCCTTCCCCTCACTTCCCTTGCCAGAATGTGGCACTTTTTCTTTCACTGGACTGATCCATATGTCTAATTGTGACATCTGCTGAAAGTCCTGGAGTCAGGAATTCATCCCTTCATTGAAAGGACAAATTTATTTGAAAAGTCTAATGGGAATTTCTTATTCTTTAAGTGGGGACTTTTCCAAAGCACTTTGATTCTGTAAGAAATATCAGCAGAATACTCTGTTCTGAAATCAAATTCTCTTCACATTTATTTCAATTGCTCTGAAACCAGACACTGAAAGCTTTCAAAAGGTCATGGGAGCAAAAGAGAGGATTACCTCCAAGTTCCTTGCATCAGGATGGGAAGAAAGCATGGAGCTACATCACCAGAGCCCAACCGTGGCATCACGGATGAAAATCAGGACAAAGGACAAAGGACAAAGGGCTGAGATCCTTTAGCAATTAGGGGATATCTGTAAGGTTTGAACCCCTGCTCAGGTATCTGTCTCAAGGCAGTATGATCACAGCATGTTTCTTTCTGCAGCTGCAGCGATGAACACTTGAGGGAGGCAGTGTCCTTCTGGAGGAGACACTTTCAGAGCATCAGCATTCAGGGGGAAAGGACCAACCCTGCCAACAGGATGGGTGCACTCTGCATGGTTGTGTGTCCTCGTGTGCCTGTTCCAGAGTCTGCAAATGTGGAGGTGCTGCTGGATCATCTCGTTGCTGGGATGGAGCAATAGCACTCCAAGCTCAAAGCCATTTTCTTTCTCCAAATCTTTTTGTTGCCTAACCTTAAAATGTTAATTATTCTGAAATATATTTTAAAGTACTTAATTATTTCTACTTGGCACAACCATTAGGAGCAGGCAGGTACTGTGAGTTTAGTGGGTGGAGGGATGGAAGGATTTTGAGAACGGACAGCACAATGCTCTCAGTTCTGAAGGACTACACACATAATAAAGCTGAACCAACATCAATAAAGACACATTTCATACGTGGTTTTACCCTACGCTGTAATGACCTTTGACACTAATTGGCCTTAGACACCAATCTGAGTGTCATGCACAGCATAGTGTGCTCAGGCTCAGACTGTGAATTTCTAACAAAAAATAAATTTCCCTCTCTGCTCTGAACAGAACGGGCTTGTGCTCTGCAGCTCCTGTCCTCCCACATCTCTCTCCCTCATCAATTCCCTTTTCCCTTTCACACATCAGCTGCAAACATCTCATTTGGCGGAGATGTGCTCATCTCCAGCAGTTCCAGACTGTTAATTCAATCAGCTCTTATATCAGCACTAACATCAGTGAGTGAAAAAGACTCCTGAATTTCATCACCTTGTTAAAAACTCAGATAGATTTCTGGAAGGATTATTTGATTTGCTTCAGTGGGTTTTATAAAGGTTTGTACACAGCATTTAAGCCATTATTATTTACTTTTAACAAGCTATTTATGTCCTACTCTCAACTGCATAATCAATACTGCTCTCCCATCTGTTCAGAGATCCTGACATCAGCAAATTTCAGTTCTCCGCTGACTGAGTGAAAAGGAAGGAATAATTTAAACTCAATGAGTGAATGAGAGAAAAAGAAGCTGAAAGAGACTGGCATGAATGGAAGCTCCATGTTCAAAGGCAGACAGGCATTCAAAGTTCTGGACCCAAGATCTGAACTTCCTGAGGACAGTTTTAACAGCAATGAAGGCAGATGCTATGCTTAGAAGTAAATTAAAATGATTGCTATCCCTGACAGAAATAATATTTTGATAAACATGAAGACTTCTTCAATGATTTTCCTTAAAATTAATTTACTGAGACTTCTGGGAGTTTTTTTTTTTTTAAACTTTGCCCTGAAACAAATATTTCTGGCACAAGGTAAATTCTGAAAACATTTTTTCTAGTGAAATGACCCTTCTATATAGTGAAAGGTGAGAGGGGAATGAGCATCAGGATGATTTGAGAGGATGAGAGGTAATGGCTTGAAGTTGTAGCAGGGGAGGTTTGAGTTGGATATTAGGAAAAATTTATTCTCGGTAAAAGTGGTGAGGCATTGGAACAGGCTGCCCAGGGAGGTGGGGGAGTCACCATCCCTGGAGGTGTTCGAGAAACATGGAGATGTAGCACTGAGTGACATGGTTAGTGGGCATGGTGGGGATGGGTTGATGGTTGGACTTGATGATCTTAGGGGTCTTTCCAACCTCGATGATTCCATGATACTATGATCAGCAGATGCAGAGGAATGCAGAAGCACAGGTGGGTGACATGAAGGGAAGAGATCCCAATACACTTCTATCTGCCATTTTCAGGGCCTCGGGAGATACTTGAAGTGATGAAGGCTAAGGGATTTTAGTTTAATCTACAGTAGTATGAGTTTGGCATAACAGCAGTGAAGTTTTTGGATAAGATCACCTCAAGATGGGTTGATTTCACCTCATTCAAAGACTGCTGGCCAAGGGTTTGAAGGACGGGGGTGATAACTTCAGCTTGTAGGAATTATCACCAGAAACATGGCAAAACACAGTATGGATATCAAAGCAGAAATTGACCAGATGGCATTTTTGGTGGTTGCTATTCAGCCAGTAAATACTTACTTAGCACTCGGTTAGAAGGCTTAGTTGAGCCACAGGGATTATAAAGCCCATGCGACCACTCTGCTGACTATATTAGCTTATGATTTAATTAATTCACGTTGTAATCTGCTTGATTTGATCTCACCTGGCAGGAGATTCATCTCACTTTAGATTCCTATAGAGGCCACAGCTCTCCTGATCCTGTGATAGACAATGGACACCTACTCAAAACAGTTCATGAAGTTTAGGGCATGAATTATGTGGGTATCTACTTAAAGATGAATTGACTTGTGCAGCAAGTTTCTATGACACTAATAATTAGTCCTTAGTGAATATGAAGGGAGCTGAGGTTGTATTTGTTCAGATGCAAACATCTACACTGTGTATTCTTTCATATTTATAAACTACAGATCTGATTCCTACAGAACCATAATAAGGAAGGTTTGTATCTCCTGCTGGGCTACATTCAAATAAAAACATTTTCTAGACTATGACTCCAACTTTCTGTTCTACTATCTTGCCAAGGTCATGCAATCTTAATTTAAGAAGCACAAGGTTAATCTAAAATCTCTCATCAAAAGAATAGACAGCTGCTTAGGTCTGATTCCCTATGTAAATTGGGCATCCTTCTGTGGACACTGAGAGTTCTATCTCTGGTAAGGCATGGTAAAAAGGTGGTTCCAACTGAATACTCATTTATTTCTCCCCAAAAGAGCTTGATTATAACTTCATCACAGCTTCTGTGCTAGGATCAGTGACGGCAAGGAAGAAGTGTGTATTACAGAGGACACTGTCTATTCTCTTGCAGTGGTCCTTTGCAGTCCCAGCATGTATCATGAACTTTCCTAGTCACCTTCTCAGCTATGTTTGGGTCCTCAATTTTGGCGTACTTCAGATGCAGGAGATCTTATTCTCCCAAATGCTCCCATGTTGCTGAGGAACCACTTCACAGCTCAAAGTGGTCAATCAAAAACCCTTCATTTGGAGATGAGAGGTGTTCCAGGATGGCTGCTGCTGCTAAAAATAATGTCCTGTGTTGGTACATCTGTTTCCCTCAAGCAGTTAGTCCACACGAGTGTTTGCAATGGTTGGTGTTCTCCATCAAGACATGTAACTGAAATTCTAAGGGACAGCTTGTAGCAGCAGGTCCTAGCCCTGCTTTTGGACCAGATGTGGCTCTCGCCTTTTGTGGACAATTTCTATTTATTCCTTTCTTTATTATCCACTTAAAGAAAGACAAGCCAGTGTATGATTTGATCTGGAGACAGGTCAGCCCGAAGAAACAGCTAATGCTCACCTTCCCATCTGAATCCCAGTGTCACTGGACCTCCAGGAGAACTAATACGCATTATTAAGTTTCAACATCATCTTTTTCATGAAAAGTCACTTTGTATCACTGCTGACTCCTACCTCACTATCTCACAAATGCCACTGTGGTATGGGATTTATTATCCTTATGATAACACTGTGTTCCATTTTTCCCATTCTGTTAGTTTTTTACTCTCTTCATTATGCCTACTATGACCAGAATTGACTTGATTTGCTGGATGTGTTATTGTTTCTTTTGAAACAGCATTGCTATTTTGTCCCTATTTCTCCACTAGTTTGGCCCCATGACATTTTGGGGATGAAGGAAGGAGGCAATCTTGAAAATCTCACCCTGGTGGAAAATACCAGTGATTTAAAATTAATATACTCTCTGAGATATCACATTACCCTGCTGAGCTCATGTACAGCAGAGATAAAATGCTTTTTTAGAACTTATTTTTCTTTTCTCACCAGCTGAATGGAATATCAAAGTACACAATTTAAAGCAGCTGTTAGAAAAAGAGGTTATACACAATGCTATCAGCAGAAAGGAGCTGAAAATTAAATGGAAATGATTACCAGAGAACTCATTTCCTTTGCTACTGGGAGGCTAACAACAATAATAAAAAAAGAATATTGAAGTGAAAGTTGAGATTCTTTCTTTGATGTCTGAATATTTTCTGTTTAGATTCCTTTAAAATAAAAGGGCCACATCATAAATTGGATGCAATGCTTAATTTTTATTTTCTCTCCACTCAAACAACATGTTTACTTCTAGGTGATTTCTATAATCATGGTTCACCTCTCCAACTGCCATTTATTGGCAGGACTTTCACAGAATCATAGAATCACAGAATGGCTTGAATTGGAAAGGACCTTAAAGATTCCACCCCCCCACCATAGGCAGGAATATCTACCAGTAGGTTGAGTTGCCCAAAGTCCCATCCAAACTGGCCTTGAGCTCCTCTAGGGATGGGAGTTCCACAGCCTCTCTGGGCAATCTGTTCCAGGGCCTCACCACCTTCACAGTAATTAATTTTTCTTATATCTAATCTAAATCTACCATCATTTAATTTAAAAGCATTACATACTAGGGAGTACAGAGCTACACTCCCTGATAAAAAGTACCTGCTCAGCTTCCCTGTAGGTCCCTTTAGGAACTAGAAGGCTGCAATGAGGTCTCCCTGGAGCTTACTTTTTCCAGGCTGAACAACTCCAGCTCTCTCAACCTGTCCCAGTAGGAGAGCTGCTCCAGCCCTCTGGTCATCCTCATGGCCTTCTCTGGACTCACTCTAACAGCTTCATGCCCTTCTTGTATTGAGGGTTTAGAGCTGAATGCAGCACTGCAGGTGGGGTCTCATGAGCGCAGATGGGGACAATCACTTTGCTCACCCTGCTGATTACACTGCTTTTGATATAGTACAGGGTACAAATAACTTACTGGGCTGCAAGCACACATTGCTGCCTCATATTGATTTTCTTATCAATCAACACACCCAAGTCCTTCTCCTCAGGCTTGCTCTCAATCCAGTCTCTATCCAGGCTTCATTTGTGCTTGGGATTTCCCTGACCCATGTACAGGGCCTTGCACTTGGACTGGTTAAACTTAATAATGTTTGCACAGGCCAAATTCTCAAACCTGTCAAGGTCTTGCTGTTTGACATCCCTTCTCTCCAGTATGTTGACCACACCACCAATCTTGGTGTTGTTGGCAAACTTGCTGAGGGTGCACTTGGTCCATGTCACCAGCAGAGATGTTAAACAGTACTGGTCCCAGTACTGATCTCTGTGGAACACTACTCATCACCAATCTCCAGCTGGCCATCAAGCCATTGACCACAACTCTTTGAGTGCAGCCATCCAGCCACTTCCTTATCCACTGAATGGTCCATCTGTTATTTATCCAGGATTTCAATCCACTTGAGGTTTGGAGGTAACATCATTGTTTTAATGAAAAATCTCACTCTGGTTGACCATACTTGAGAGTGCTACATTCAGTTATGCTGTGGTCCTGGATTATTTAAAAGATCAGTGCATCACTCAATACTCATGGCCACTTAGCTTCTCTGTAGCACGGACTGTGGGGAACTTCTGTGGCTTTAGTATCTGAGGTTTTCTTACCTAAGCAGCAGGCAGGCTACAACTGAGCTGTATCCAGACACATAGACAAACATGCAAGGGCTACTTGTTTTTGAAGTTTTTAAGCTCTATCTCATGCACCTACTTTTCACGTGGAGGGCAGACTAGAGGAAAAAAGAAATGTCACTCCCATCTTCACAAGGTCAAGAAGGACTAAATCACTGCCATCCCTGAGAAGGTGATGGAGAAAATCCTCTGGGAAGTGATTTCCAAACTTTCTAAAGACAAGAAGCTGATTAGAAGGAGTCAGTGTGGATTTATAAAGCAATAATCGTACCTGCATGAAAGCCTTCTATGAAGAAATGATTAGCTCAGTGAATCACGGAATCACAGAATCATAGAACAGCTTAAGTTGTAAGGGACCTTAATGATCACCTAGTTCTAACACGCCTGCCATTGGCAGGGTAGACTGGTTGGAACTAGATAATCTTTAAGGGGAGACCACTTGATGCCTTGACTTCAAAGCTTTCATCATAGTCCATAACAGCCTTACGGACAAACAGATGAAGTCTAGTCTAGGCAGGTGGATAGTGAGATATACCGGCTCCTTGGTTGTTCCTAGATGTAGTTATCAAACAAGAGCATCACAACAAAGACCTCAGTACCATGTTACTCACAGCACATTCATTCACCACCTGCCTTGGGAGAAGTAAGTACCATTCACACCCATCTGGGTCCATTTTATACAATGGCAATACTATATCTATCAGAGACTGAGGCTCTACTGAACCACAGGGTGATGCTCAAGGTGATACACAAATACACAGAGAGTAGGACTCACTCCCCTTTCTAGAAGAGAAAGTTCAGCAGACTGCTCAGTGTCTGCCTTGGAATCGGATGAATCACACTCTTAGACCCTTTACTTTGACAACAGAGGAAGCCTAGAAGATTAACTTGGATGCATTCAAATAAAGTTTAATAAACTTTAAAAGATAACAGGCTCTCAGGCAACTTCGGTTAGTCGAGCCTGAACACCATTCCAAGTCAACTGAACAATTCAGAGCAGCAGAGTATAAACTATTTCCATTCAGAGGAAGAAAAGTTAAAGCTTTGAAAGACAGATTGCATCAGGTCACAGGAGGTATATATAGCAGAACTGTGACACGAATCTAAGTCTACAGAAACTCAATAGCACCTTAACCACAAGATCATCTTTGCCCTGAGTCACGTTTCAGTGTGAAGCTGTGCTGAATATTGTTATTTCACAGTTTTGCTCCAGCTTAAACCCAGTCAGTGATCAACTAGGCCTTGTTGATCTCTTAAGAAAATCTCAAGAGGTGTTAAGAGTTTGCAGTGAGGTTCTACAAGATTTTCTTGGAAGTGGATGAAGATTTATAGCACCCTTTTTCTTTGAATTTTTAACTTTTGATATATTCAGATTCAAAATGAAACGGAATATTCTTGAATGCTTCTGGAGTTTGGAATTAAAGACAGTTTCAAAAGACCATAAATGCTGAACTTTGTGCCTCCCTGATCACCAGTGCTTTAGTGCGGGAGAAGGGAAGAGGCTTCTCAATGGGAACGGGGATATTGTGTCCTTCGGTTCCCCTTAATGAGGATGACTGAGAGCCATGATGATTGAGAATTTCCTTTCTGAAGTTTCTCTAACAACCGCAGTGCACTTATGACTCATTTTTGATGCAAGCTGTTCCTTGACAGGGACAAAGCATGATGACATTTCCAGTCTTTAGGTCAGTCTTTTTCAGTACTTCGGTGCTGGCAAATGTCCCATGAGCAGCCACTGAAAGGGTGCAGATCCAGTCCACCATTGACAGTGCTCATGCTTACATAGAGGTGTCCAACTGCTCTCGGGGATGCTTTGGGGTGACAGGGCTTGGGGATACATCACATGTAATAGAAGAGACCCCTGTTCACTAGAGGGATGCAGGGAAGTTCTCCAGGATACCTGAGGGTCTCAGGGAAGAATCATGACTAAAGGTGAACTGCATTTCTATGCTGTAGAGAGCTAAATTCATGTATTTAAATTGAGATATGAATCCAGATTCATGTCAGAAATGCTTCCATTTCTGAAGGAAATGTAAGGGTAGACGTGGCTGTATCATCCAGGAGGACAGATTAGAGCTGCTCACCCGTTCTACTCTCATACTCTCCTACACTCTGAAATCTCCAGAGATCCTCAGCTTCATCTACAAAAACAGCTCTGGGAAGATACTAATGGCTTTGAAAAGTAGAAGGAAAAAGAGTAGAGTTGTAGTTGAAAACACTGAAAAAAGAGAAGTACTGCATAAAGTTATACCATCCTGTATCCCTCCCTTCTCCTCTGTTTTCTTTTTCTGTGCTTGTTTCATCTTCCACAACACAAAGTTGTTGCTCTTTTTTTCCCCTTTCCTTTTCATTTTCCTATTGTTTTATATCCTTGTACATATAAATGTTTAGTTGATATAGATGATAAAGGACTCCATCATGCCTGTTACCAACAGTAGGCAAGAGCCCAGCACACTCAGGTACAGTGGCCGAACTGTGTAATACCACTGGCTTGCAACCAGTTCCAGTTCCAGAAGAGCCAGAAGTACACTACTTCCTTATTTCACCAGTTTTGCACGCCCTGTCTTGGTTGCTGCTATACAACAAAGCTAAAACATTTTTGTAAGCAGGAAAGGTAGAAAAGCTTCCTGTGGTCTTCACTGAGACCTACAGTAGCTTCAGAACACCGCAAGGCACAATTTGGGCACATAACATGATCTTACTAGATGATCTGACACCTCTTGGAGAGAGAGATCTATTTAGATCGCAGCTGTGATCTTTCTCTTGGGTTTTATAACATGAAGGTGCAGTAGTAAAAGGAAGAGTATACCTACCTGAAGTATAGCCTACCTGAAGGTAGCCCTGCATAGGAGCTGTGAGCCAGCCAACCTGGTGACTCAACTGGTTTGACTCCCATTCCCTCTGTATTTATTAGCCTGAGGTTTAGTGTGATGAATGCCAGTTGTAGGAATTTGTGTATCATCTATCCAGTGAAGCAGCTCCTGAAGCTCTAGTTGAAGCAGGTGATTCTGGGGGTTGGACTTTGATGTTTGCAGGCACCATGCTCCTACAGCAGTGCTGTGACCCCACAGGGTTCTGGCACAGTACTGGACTTTTAGCAAATGAATAATCAAACTTGGCGAGACCTGGCAAGCTCTACTATGGCAGTGATATTATTTGGAGAAGGAGAAAGTAGGAAAAAAAAAGAAAAAAGGCAAGGGAAGGCAAGGG
>NC_034409.1:3734310-3785762 GCF_002078875.1 Numida meleagris
GGAGAGGAGAGGAGAGGAGAGGAGAGGAGAGGAGAGGAGAGGAGAGACAGTTATGGAGGTGTCAGATTAAGCCAAAGCAAAAGAACATCTCTGTGACTGCTAGGGCTCCTGTTCATTTCCGTGTGGGTGTTTGGCTTTCAGCCCATGTCAGCTCCTATCTCTTGATCACTCTCACCACAAGAACACACTTGCTGCTTGCCACATCTCTCCTTGCATACCGCAGGCACAGTTGGGCGGGTTTTCAGGCTGTGGCCCTGGTGAGAAATGCAGCACGTGTGGTGGCACATACCCAGCCCTCCTGCCTCCCTCCCCCCATCTTCAGTGGGCTTGTTTTTTAAACCAAAGATGCTCTGCAGAGAGAAGCAGCCACTTCTTTCGTGTGGTTTGCATCAAAAGCCCTGCAGTAAGCTTACCACTACATCTGCTCTAGCAGTTAACCAAACATGCGCTTCCTCAGAAATCACTCTTATGTTTGGCTGCTTTTGCTACTCAAGGACTACAGTTGGGGCGTGGAAAACCCTGTCTCTGGTCAGAGAGGTGTTAAACCCTTCTGCTCTTCAGTTACTCAACCACAAGAGGTGATTCAGCACCTTCCTTCCTCAGGCTGTGTTCTTGGGCTCTCCCTGCATTGCTGCCAAGTGTGAACAACTGCGCCCTTGCAAGAAAACATCTCTAACAGACATTTAAAATGGTGTGTTGCTCAACTATCTTTAAATGCACAGAAATGCAGTATCTGGGATGAGTCAGGTCATCTAGACTCCTTCCATAGCATGCGGACTGTCAGTCACTCCAAAGAGTTGGCAGATCAGTCCCCAGTGAGGTACTGAAGGGAGACCATAGAATCATAGAACAGAAGGTTGGAAAAAGACCTCTAAGGAAATGTAGCGCAACCAGCAGCCCATCCCCACCATGCCCCCTAAACCACGTCCCTCAGTGCCATGTCTGCCCTTTTCTTGAACACCTCAGGGACGATGGCTCCACCACCTCCCTGGACAGTCTGTTCCAATACATCACTACTCTTCCTGAGAATAATTTTTTCCTAATATCCAACCTGAAGATGGCCAGAATTGCCCTCCAACACTGACCATCTCCTCACATCTGGCAACCCTACAGATCCTCGTTACAGTTGTCTCACCCCCTGACAGTAAAAAGGAACATTTTACTTCTTGGATTTCCTCTGTACACCACCACATTCTTGCTTTAGGTGCTCACCTGTCACTGATGATCACTTTGAGCTCTTCAGAAGAAATAAACACAGTCACATCCAGGGATGGCTTGACTCTACCTTGTATTTTGTGGCACTGGTGGAAAATGCAGGTTGCATTTGGCATTTGAATTGCTTATGCAGTCGCAGAAGAGTTACAGTTGTCCAAATGCCTGATGATCCTATGTATTTACAGTTTGAACATCCCACAGAAAGCACAGAGATATTTTAACAACTTTTCCTAGCACCGCCATTTTTTTCCACGTTTAATCACTTTCACACCCATTTTCCAACAGTATACAACATTTTATTAAACTGTACAAACAGAGCTTTAGAAATCCACTTTAACTGTTCAAATTAAACATGAAAACCAACTGCACAAACTGCAAGCACAGATCCCCCTGTACTTCATACAGCACAAACAAGGATTTCACAAAAGTCACAGGGCTGAAATCTACTTTTCTTTTTTTGTCAGCGTTGGGCACCTTTACTATCAGCCTTGCAGAGTTCAGTGCCTGCAGTCACTGCCAGCGATACCCCAGCAATGGCTGCACAGTCTGCAAGGCTGCATTCATCTTCTTGGGAGCTCCAGGTTAACAGTCTCTTCCAGTAGAGCAAGAAAGGCACCTCCAAAAAGAATTTTGAGATGATTCACCTTCTAGAACTTCTCTTCTTAAAGGGCTGAGGGAGTTCAAGCAACAGAACTCCAAATTTACACATTCCAGTCAGAGTCCAAAGCCAGTTGGGCTGACTTAAGTCTAAGATATTAAAGAATCCTCTGTTTGGGGTTCGACTTAATTTTGACACAGTACTTATTGGTGTAAAAATCAGTAGTTGGCAGATTCTGCATTTCCCCAACTTCTGAAAACAGCACAACTTTATTTTAAAAGATCCCGTTATGAATGGATAAGGGATGAGATTATTATTGACCCACTACATTTCACAGAATGCTAGAAGACAGAATATACAGCAAAATATAATGAAGTGAAGGAGAGGGTCACTCTTCACTGGTGTGCCATCCCACACTGCAGTGTTTATGTCCACAACGCACGTCAAAGTTTTGGGGCACCATTTAGAGCAATAGGAAGTATATCAGCCTTTATAAGGACTGATTACTACTTTTCCACTAAAATACAGCATCGGAAGGCCGATTTTATGATGCTTAAAGAATGGTTTGAGGAAAACTCTTGCATATATCTGATTCTGTTTCAGAAAAAAAACTCAGAAAGCCCAGTCCAGATTTTGCTCTGAGTCTGGTGTGTTTGAGAACAGTTAAAGCTTTAGAACAGGGATTACGAATGTTTTCTTCTGGACTGCTACCTCCCATTTTTCTGCTCAAGTACTAAGAGTAAAACCATTGGGTTTCTACATCGATCTTGATACTTGCAATTGCAATGCTCCTTCTCTATGTTTGAGCCATTGGATGAGATATATGAATACTGGAAAGTGCATCCACAAAATTTCTTATTCCCAGTGGGCCTTGTGGCACAAAAAGGAATCATAACACCTGTGAAGATTATTTTTTAAGCATGAGGGGAGATAATTGGCTTCTTCAACATTCCTGTGCACATAGGCACAATTCTGTGCATGTTCAAATGGAATTTGCAAAGGCACCCAACCTGAAGTCTTCCCAGATGCCCTCAAGACTTAAGCTCAACCCTCATCCTTCCAGAGGAGTAGGGCCTAGGTGAGAATTGCAGAGATGGGCACTGAAAACATCAGAAGTACTTTCTTATGGAGAAACCCATTGTCTGTGTGTACAAGTACAGAGGAAAATGTTTTGGCACCTCCTTCTTTTTAGATGTTCTGAACTTCAAGAACGTTGGGAAAATAGAGAAGAGAGGCCAAAAGATACCACGAGACTTCGTCATTAGTGAAGACTGGCTGGCATCTGCTCCAGGCTGGAACAAGCTGAAAGCCTTCAGGCATGGTACAAAGTTTCACTGCTGTGTTTTTCTGGTGGGTTCTTGATAAAAATAACCATGCACAGTCTTCAGTTGACAAAATGTTACTCAGATCATATGGGGAATTCCATCAGTAAGGCAGATCTCAGGAAAATATATTCTCCATTTTAGGGTTCACAAAGGAAAAGTTGCGGAACATATTTTGGTCCATGCTGTTAATCAGTGCTCTGTCAGCACAAGACAGTCTAGGCTTTTCACTTAGAAATTCCTTGTCGAAGTTGCTACAGTCACTTGGAGATTTCTTCGAGAAAAGGAAAAACAAAACATTGTCAAATTACTAATACTCTTATGTTCATTATAAAGGTACTGGCCCTATCAGACTGCTTCCTATGGACTCAGCTTCATCAAGCAATGTACAGCGTGTTTGTTTCTGCCCTTTTCCACAGTAGTTAGCTACTAGAGCCCAAATGATGCACAGTTAACTTGTCGGGCAGCATTTAACTGCTGTCTCAACTTTTAATATCCAGCAATTAGTGCTAATCACATGCTTATTACTGTCCTATTGGAGTAGTAATGGGAATACATTTTACATAAGAAGCACTGAGCCTGTGATCCATGTATTCTGCCATGGAGGGATGTCACAGCTTTGTAAAACAGCAAAGTGGATCCACTGATTAAAGGATGCTTCTGAAGGACTGTAAAATAAAAGTCTGATGCACACATCATATTAAAATATAATATTATTTTTAGCAGGACCGATTCTATTCTGATTTAACTGACCACCTGGTTACCTGAACAGCTTTTCCATCTTTATCCTCTGCAGTGAAATAACAGATAAACCTTACAGAATGGGCCATACTTATGGCATCTTAACTGGCATTCAAACCCCTTCTATGCTAACTGGAACGGGGATGCGTTCCTCACTTTATTGTTCCCCAGGTGTGCACATGTCAGGCCTGGGTTTCTTACAGCCAACAGAAAGGAGTAGTCCTAATGACCAAGGTAGGCAGCCCAGCCAATACATGGACATAGCTCATAATTCTCTATCTAATGATTGTACAATGAGCGAGGCTATGGCAGATCAAAATTGTAGAGGGTTTCAGCCATCTACCTTATATACTTATCTGATGTACACAACAGACAGCCTTTGAACAATTCAGTCTGCATTTGAACACTTGAGCAAGAGTCAACCTTTTCCATTCTGACTGCCCAAGACCAAGGTCCTCCTTCAACTTCTAGATGTAGAAGTAGGATGTATGAAACAACTCTAGAAGATGACCCTGAAAATTTGAGGGCATTTTGAAAGCCTTGGTGCCTTCGTAGTTTAAATATGAAGTCAAAATGTATTCGCCTTTATAACGCTGACTCCATGAATCTAAACAAGATTTGAGCTATCTCACGTTAAAGATCCATGTCTGATAATTTTTGATCCTTCAATGAAGTAGATCAAAACATAACTGTTGGTTTTGGCTTTGGTTTATTGCTTGCATGTTCTTGAGGGTATAAATATTTGGGGAAAGAATGATTCAGGAGAGAATGGCATGATACGGGGGGAAATGAAAGAAGATGAAGCCTTACCACTCTTGGCTTGAAAGGAGGCTCCATCCTTCTTTCTTCTAAAGCTTCCCAGTTTATTTCCCTGAAAAAGGCATGCTGGCGGATATTCCCTCTTGCTCCTAGTCTTCTCTCAGGTTCTCTCACAAAAAGCTAAAGTTTTGAAGAAAAATAAATGCCTTACTATTTATTATTTATTAATAACGGAGTATTCATTGGGATCCTGTCAGATGGGATCTCACACTTCAAACTTAAGCAACATTGGTGAGAGCGTGAAGACTCTTCTACCTTACTAAATTTCTGATTGGTTAACATGCCAAAAACTGATGGCCAAGACCTGGCCATATTTTATCTTTGTAAGAGAGAGAAGACAAATTTGTTACAGTGATGAGAACATATGTGTCTGAAAGTTCAAGCACGCAACTATATAGGTGAAATCTCTATATCACACTTGAAAGCTTTTGTCTAGATGATTTCTTTATATCAGACAAATACTTACAGCTAAAATATAAGCATAATCTGTGTAAATATTGGTCTGAGCTATGTGGGGTTGCATTCACCTCCCATAGCTTTGGATCATTTGAGTGTCTTTATTTGACCCTTCATTTCTAAAGAAGAAAAAAGAATCAGTTTAGGTGCAGAATATCTATGTGTTCCTGGAGCAAGTGCTTTTTGAATGCTTTCATTATTATCACTTTATAGTGAGTCTCACTGCTCACAGAACAGAAGCTAAAACAATCTCTTATTCTTCATTGTTTTGTAGTGGAATGCTGTATATTGCCCTTTCATTTTCTAAGTACAAAAGTAAAAGAATGGACTGTGGGTCAAATGTGACCAAAAGTTAGTGATGAACAAGTTTACTCACATCAGCTGAATCATATAGCCCTTTTTATGTGCTCTCTTACCATGCTCAGTCATAAGGTAAGATGCCTTAGCTTAAATCATGTTCATAGTCAGTCCAAAACGTGACTGAGGTAAAGTAACTTGTTTGATTAATTATGACATCTGTAAGTTTTTATCTTGTAACTAACTCAAGAAGAATTTCCATCCCAAGCCAGAAAGGCCACAGTGCTACCTGGTATAGTGCTGAGAATGAGGCAATGAAAAATAAAGTACACTGATGGTAGGGAACAAAAAAGGCTAAGAGGATGGCCATTAGAGGGAGGCAGAAGAGTGCTTCACTCACAAAGGACACTACACATTACTGTGTAGGAGATTGAGAGGGCCAAAAATCCAGATGACATGGTGCCATTAGCTTCAGCAGTCTTAAACTCTTCGGGACAAGAGTTCAGGTGTTGTTTTCCCGCTCTTTAGCTTAGTGTAAAGATGCAAAATATTCTCTAATCAAAATCAAGATGAACACCAAAAAAATATGCCCTTTGCCCCAGATGTCCTTATATCTTTGAGGCACAAGAACTGTTTCAGCATAGTTATTTTAAAGAAAGTCACTGTTACCCTATGTTTGAAGTCTGTGAGAATATCTTTCCCAAAAGTTAACATGCCTTGTGCCTGAAGAATTGCTCTGCAAAGAAACTGACCTCTGCTGGCATCTGATACCTTGTGATCCTACTTACTGGATATGAGGAGCCATCAGCATAGCTCAGGAGAAAGAAGTCATAAAGATGGCCTCAGGACTTCAGTCAGGTGAGCTTTGAGGTCCCCAAACAAGAAAGGGAAAGTGACTCTCTCTGACTCTATCATATTAAAGTTGTTTCTCTGAGCAACAGCTGAAGATACACAAGTCAAAGGTGACAGTTCTGGCAAAAAGACTTTCATCTGATCTATGGTAATTCTTACCTTTACCAAAATGTCCTTTGCATCCTTGTCAAGCCAGCGAGGGTAGAATGGGTTATCCATACGGATAGACTGGAAAAGCTCCTCTTCATCTTGGCCGTGGAAAGGAGACTGGCCAATAAGCATCTCATACAGGAGGACACCAAATGACCACCAGTCAACGGAGGTGTTGTATTTCTGCCCCAGCAATATCTGTCCAAAAACAGGAGACAAAGACAGATGCAAAATATCTGTTGTCAGTATTTCAACTTCAGAGGTGTGACCAGGCCCTCATCTTTCAACAGCTGCTTTGCTCTGAATGTGACAGCAGAGGTGCTTTTCCTATCTGAAGCATGAGCATCTGTCAGTGGTACAGGTGCTGTGGTTCAAGAAGCTTCTAATCACAGAAAGACCTGGGTGCCAAAACAGCACTTCACACTATGGGCACTCTGAATAACAGGTTGTTTTCTAGTTAACCCTCAAGTTCCTTTAACAATTGCTCAACTAACAGAGAGATGTGAAACACAGAGAGCATCTTTTGCTGCTTTCCAAATTATTCCAAAGATTCAAACCAGACTTGTGAACTCCAAGATGCCTAATAGTAAGGTAGTATTTTGGGACTAATTTAACTCACACAAGTAGTATTTTAGAGTTATAGTTTGGACAGTGTCACAGTACTCAATGGCTGTCACAGTGGTAAATGTATGAATCCCAGCAATCTATTCCAGGAAAAGCAAGAGAAAGTGATTGCTGATGTATCCTCTTGAGACTATTTGCTTTGTAGTCCACCAAGACTGTGTCATAAGCTGTTGCCAGTTTACTACTAATCATATTTTCCATTGTATCCATATCATACAAAGTGTGTGTTGTGAAGAAATTAAATATGAGAAATAGGACAAATTTTTCCCTGACATGAAATTCTTTGCTGGAGGTTGAGCTGCTTTTGCTGAGAGTGGGAATTTCTTTACAATATACTCATGAGATGTTCCCCATAGTCATACACCATTATTCTGGACAGCCTGCATGCTTGACTACTGCTTCCAAAATGCCCCAACTATGTCTTTTTGTAAAAAGCTTAAAAACATTTAACACATTTTGAGCCATACTTAGTTTAGTCATTACTGGTACCTCCAGTTAAGGATTTATAGGAATTTGTGTTCATTTTTCATTTTTGCACAATGTGATCAAACAAAAGGCAGTATAAATGACCCAAATAACTCCTTCAGTCCCTATGTAAACAAAATCTGAATTGTGCAAACATATAAAATCCACACTGTACAAACATCCATATTTGTTTTCAAGAGAATGTAGCATCAACATCTCAAGAACTCAACATGGCCAAACTGCCTGTTTAATGTGCTCAGTGGCCTCAGCAATCTTCATAAAAATGCAATGCTACTGCAATACAAACCACAGGCTATGTTAGTTTAAACCCTTTTAGGTGGTGTGTTTTAGCTTCACATAAAACAATTCATCTGAGGATCCTGAAATCATAACTCAGAGCTTTCCTTGGTGCCCCAAATCCCTCTTTTCCAAGAGGTTTTGGTTTCAGCAGAAATTGACTAGAACAGGTTGGCTGGGTGATGATCTCTCCTATTAATCAGTTTGGCACTGTTTTCCCCTACAGACTTTCATTTCCCCCCATCTCATGCTTATATTCAAGGCCAGGCTGGATGGAGCTTTGAGCAACTTGGCCTAGTGGGAGGTGTCCCTGACTGTAGCAGAGAGCTTGGAACTAGATGATCTCGAAGGTCCCTTCCAACCAACCCAAACCATTCTATGATTCTATGGTATACAAGTAATTACAGATGTCTAATGAAAAGTCTAAAAATCTTCTAAAGAAGACTATGATATCTAGAATCATTATCAGGATTTTGGAGCTGGGGAGGGTAATAGTTCATTTTAAGACACGGTCTTTATTCTTGTGCCCACAACCTGGTTGCATTGTCATCTCCTATAGAAGAGCTGCAGTGTAGGTACTAATGGCAAACCATGGAAATGGCTTAATAACACTGAAAACAAATACATAGACCAGTGCATATAAATTTGTTGATAATTGAAAAGTTGTGATTTAGAATCTTTACTTCTGAGGTACAGTAGACTTGTCTGAGTCTACTGTACTACCTTGTCTGAATGCCTTGAAAATGCTTTAGGGAGTTGTTTGACACTTGGCCTTGGATTCATTTTATTTCCTAACAGTTATGGCTTTTATTAAGCTGGTTTTCCAGAGTCTTTCTAGAGTCAATGGAGGAAAAATGGTGATTTATCTAACTTACACATCTATGGTAGGAAGGGATGAATTGGCTTCTTGAGATGCTTGTCTTCCCACAGTGCTATAAGGTGCTGCCTGATGCCTCATTTTTTGATGAATTTTCTCACATTAGGTGAGAATATCCCCCTCTGAGGTACCTGTGGCATCCAGCAAAGTAGGACCTTAATATCTTATGTCTAAACTGAAGCTGATGTAGAGTGCTCATGACCAACATATCTGTCTCCAAAATTCCAAACGAGGAAACACAAAAAATGATGACAAAAAAGGTATCTATTTGAGTATGAGAGGCAATATAAACAACATGTTTCACTCAGACTGAAAAAAGGAAGCAGTAAGTCTCCCTAATACATTTCCTTGGTCTGTTTATAAACAAAATCATCCAAACCTTTCCCTCTGAAAAGACACATTTCTTTTATAAGGCCTTACTTTTCAAAGCATAAAGTGTCTGGAAAACTAAATTAAACGATTTCTGTTGGTTAAGAGGAAGATTCATTAGTTTTGTTTTCTCTGAAAAGGTAAAGTCCAGAAATTTCATTTCAGGTTAATTGTTTTTTTTTTTTCATTTTTGGTCAAATATTTTTTAAGATAAACTATTGCTTGTCTATTGACCCAAAGTCCTCTTATTTGCGCAGCTACAGAAAAAGTGCTAAGTCTGTAACAAATTACAGTGCTAGCAGTCACACTGAAATACTGACAAGAAGTCCACAGATCCAACCTGTACTGCATCCAGATGTGGAGGCCTCAGTACAGGAGAGAAATAGACCTGTTGGAGTGCATCCAGACGAGGGCCACAAAAATGATGCAAGGGATGGAACACCTCTCCTAGGAATACAGGCTGAGAGAGCTGGGGCTGTTCAGACTGGAGAAGAGAAGGCTCTGAGGTGACATGATAGGGGCCTTTCAGTATCTAAAGGGGGATTATAAGAAAGAAGGGGACAGACTCTTAAGCAGGGTCTGTTGTGATAGGGCAAGGGGAAATGGCTTCAAGCTCAAAGAGGGTAGATTTAGGTTGGATATAAGGGAAAAAATCTTCTACAGTGAGGGTGGTGAGGCACAGGAACAGGTTGCCCAGAGATGTGGAAACTTTCAAGGTGAGTTTGGATCAGGCTCTGGGCAACCTAATCAAGCTGTCCATGTCCCTGTTCATTTCAGAGGAGTTGGACTAGACGACCTTTAAGAGTCCCTTCCAAGTCTAAGGATTCTATGATTCTATGAACCTCTGGCAGGAGAATTGATCCATAAACTCTAGCAATGCTTTCAATTTGGAAGTAAAATGTTTTATATGCACTTGTTGTATCCCTAAAATAAATGACAGTGCAGAAATAAAACCTATGAGCTATTTTTGACTCTCTCTCTTCCATGAAGTAAAATCACAGGTAATAGATTATCACTTGGCTCTCCTTTAGGATCTAAAAAAAAAGTATTTTCTTTTTTTAAATGAAAGCATATTGAAATGAAATAAATGACAATTTCATTTTGATAGCAGAGCACACTTACACCTGTTCTCAGGCAATAGAAAAGTTATTGAAGAGACTTGTCCTTGTGTCAGCAGTGGAGTAATTTAGATCAGAACTGAGGTCTTGGTAGAGAGTAAATGATCGATGAATAATAGTGGAGGGGAAGAAAAAAAAACAAGAAGAACCAAAAGCTTTAAGAGCAATTTGGAAAGCACTGATATCCATCATGAAAACACTAAAATAATGAAATGGGATATTGAAAGGCAAATAAATGGATTTCAGAGTGATGTTGGACATGATGCATGGATGACTCTTAGATACTTCTCTGAAATGAAAAATGTCTTCTTTGGCCTCATTTTGCCACCTAATTAGTCAAAATCTCTCCACAGTGACATCTGTCATTGTTTGAACTCACTGCTTTAAGGGAGCATCCTATTTCCTGGATGAATCCAGTCCAAACTGACGTCTAGTGTCTGTGACTACCTGGATTTACTGCATGGGCAGATGAAGGCCAAGTTTAGTTTTTCTACATCATGTACGAGGGCTGCTCTGAAAGTAATATCTCCTATTTTATTATGTTGGCCCATAACATCAGAGGTGGATATAGAGGTTGAACCTTCCCACCAATATTTAATTACAATTTGTTGCTGTGTGGCAGACGGCAGCAGAGGGGCAGTTTGACAAAATGGCATCTGTTGTGGAAGTGCATATGAAGCAAAGGTGTGGAACTGAACTCCTCTGTGAAGAAAAAATTGCACCCGTTGACATTCATTGATGCTTTCTGAACATCAAAGAAGACTAAACAGTGGATGTTAGCACAGTGAGGTGCTTGGTGATGAATTTCAGTAATGATGCCATCACAGCAGCTGTGAAACAGTAGGTCACCTCCACTGGTGCAGATTTTAATGAGTGCAGCATGCAGGCTCTTGTACATTGCTGATGAAAATACATTGCTAATGGTGGTGACTATAGTGAAAAATAGTGGTTTTTAGCTGACAATTTGTTCTAACAAACAGTGCTCTTTGTATCTGTTGTAGTTTGCATAGAAATAAATAGGAGGCACTACTTTCAGAGTGACCATTTGATATCAGCAGATATCAAATGGGGAAAAAGAAGAGCATTTTCTGGCACATCTATGCTGCATGCAACCTGGAAACTGTCTCCAAGCAAGCACAAGCCTCAGAGAACAGTACCTCACAGGCAGCAGAAATACCAGAGTCAAGAGGGTAGAGCTCAGCCTTAACTCAACCTATGAGCTCTGCCATGCCCTCATTAGCTCAAGCACATTCAGAACTGGACACAGCCACATCATCACTAGTTTTAGGGTCTCCTTCACCTGGATGTGGCTTGTAGAGTTAAACTGAAATACAGTTTCTAGCCTGGGACTGTTCAAATGTAGGCTATTGCATTTTGTAGTTTACATCACCACTGACCAACAGTCATGTCTCAAGGTGAGTTCTCTGTCCCACAGTGGATTTTCAACACCTCTTGGCCCCACACCTACCTCAGGAGCAATATAGTCAGGAGTCCCACAGAAAGTACTTGTCTTTGCATCTCCAAACATGTTCTCCTTACACATCCCAAAGTCAGCAATTTTGATGTGCCCTTCACTATCCAAGAGGACGTTGTCTAGCTTCAAGTCTCTGTGGAGGAGGAGAAGGGAACACTTATTTTTAAACTGTTACAGAGCCATGCTGTTTTAGCAGTGTATACTCTTCTATTTGTTATCTTTCTCTGTGTGGTGCCTACATACTGCAATTACAAAGGGAGACTGAGGATTGAAGGAGGAGCTGTTGTCCCTCGAGCTTCAATATCCCTCTTCCTCGTTCCCCCTGTCGAAGCACAGGCCAATTTGCTGGTAAAGACTTTACCCATGCACTGTTTTACGATTTATTTTTATCAGAAATGACATTGATCATTTGACTCTCTCAAAGAAGGTCACTTCTAATGCACTGTGTTACTGAGATGGTTGCCTAAGTTGCAGGAAAGATGGCTCTCCATCCCCCTTCTACGAAACTCCTTTGCAGTGCCTACACAACAAACTGTTGTCATGGGCCAATTGTTTGCTGTTGCTAGAAAACAGACAAAGAAGTAGTAGGAGTCATCAATCAAAAAGAAATATAGAGACAAGCAAGACATTTGCTTTCAGTGGCAGACACTCATGTAGTCACAATTTCCAGCTGGAGTGACTTATTTTACTTACATCATTGAGATCAATCCCTGGCTGCCAGCACTGCTTTTATTCATCTGGTAGTTTGAAGTAAAACAAAAAGTCCATCACCTACAGTTTGCTTTTGCAATTTTGATGAGTCTCAAACTGATTGGCTCCAGAGATTGGAGTTTCTGCCAAAAACATCTCTGCTCATTCATTAACATTTAAGCCAACATTTCCAGACATGGGTGCAAGATGCAGAACAGCTGGATTCATTATTCTTACTAAATCACAAGTCATGTAGTTTCAGAAGTGATTTCTGTACATTTTCCTAAGTGCTTAGTTAGCTCTGACTGAGATACTGATAGCTGTGCGTTCTCGGTTGACCTTGTGTTCACTGTCTACAGTGAAAAAAGGAAAAAGGAGCAGAACTGGTCAAATCTTTTCTATCAAAGCCTGATACCCAAAGAAAAGCCACACTGACTCCTGAGCTATTTATTCATACCATCATGCTACCTAATATCTAACTAACATTTTTCCCATACTTTCCAACATGGTACATGGCTCCAGGCTCTCACAATCTCTCTTCTTTTGTGAGAAGATAGGTCCCAAAACCTGGCAGACCACTGGAGTAGCAGTTTCAAATAAAAATGTGAGTGATAAGCAAAAAGTCAATGTTAACAGCCCTGTCATGAATTCAAAACATCCTGCAAATACTTTTGATCAACTTTTGTAAGAAGTGTGAGCAAAACCAACAGATATAGCTAAGTGGTTTGGGAACCACTGAGACTCTAGAGATCATCCTGGCTTAATGCTATTCAAACAGATCTCATATTTTTGCAATTGCCATCATGGGTCAATAAACAGCTCTCACAATCAGTACTAATAATGAATAATGAGATTTTACACGGATCAAAGTTTGATTTTAATGGGAGAGTGAACTGTAAATAAGCCATTCACTTTTACATCTTTCTAATGTTCACACTATGTGACAAACATTGAAATAAGCTCATTTTGGTTTCAGCAAACATCATCGATTCAGTGACCTTTCTCATTTGCTTGTGACAAGCTATTTACTTCCTGCTTTTACAAAAGGTTGCAGTGTAGTAACAAAGTTTTTCCAAGACGACAAGTTAGACGAGAGCTCCCCAGAAATTCATTTTCTCCTTTCAACCATTTCCTGATTTTTGCAGTCCCTCTTGCTTCCATCTGGTCCCTGTCTTTTCTTATAGGTATCAAGCACAACCTTTGTGTATCATATCAAAACACTCATGCATAACTTCCAAGCTCTTAAGGAAGTGAACAAGCAGCACAGCAGATAATCCAAATTTCTCATGGTTAGGTTGAAGTTATACATCTTAATACACAGAAAGCTTAAACTGAGTGCTTATGATGAGTGCTGTATGAATGGTTTGGTGTAAATGAATCAATTAGCCTGCTTTAATGTTAACTGGAAAAGGGCTGAGTTCCAAAGAAGGGCTCAAATCTGCCTTTTCTGAACTACTACTTCAAAAGAAAACAGCCAGTCATTTTAGAAGGAAATCTGCATAGAAGCGTAATGTCAGTGAGTATCTCCAAGGAATTCTCTCTGTTACAATCAGTACTTTCAGGGAAAGCACAGAAGTTTAATATATTAGACAGTAAGGAGTAGAATTACCTGTATATTATGCCCTTTGAATGGAGGAACTGCAGCCCGCTTATGATTTCAGCAGCATAAAACCTACGTGATAGAAAGAACAAGTTAGAACATATGTTTTCCAAAAGCTGTTTTCAGCTGGACCCCCAAAAGATGGAGGTTTCCCTTCACAGGACCCAAAATTTCATTAAGCTCCTTGAAGGCTTGGAGCATCTCCAGAAGCCTGGATTTTACAGGACAGACAATGTGAGATTCCCAAAACCATTCTACGTAGCAAGCAGTCCATCTGCCACTGAAACTATTTTGGGAAACGGCAAGGATTTGACATGTAGTCATCTTCAGGGCTTTGGTAACCACGCTGTGTGGCTAGCTGTGAATTTTCAGTGTGTAACTGTCTATGTGGATGTGTCCTTAAGCGCACCACACTGGAGGACATCTGGTCTTGGGAACAACAGAGAGATTCCTCAGCTTGTCAAACCGATCTCTTCATTGACCAGATTAATGACTTACTTCCAAAATTTTACCCAAGATGTGAACCAGCTAGCAGCTTGGTGGTCTTTCTGTGGAGAATTTTTGAGTTTTAGATCATCGTTCTGAACAAGTTTCTGCCTAAACCGCACAATGAAAATGCTCTGCCCAGAAGGGAATGTAACCACCAGCTCATATTCCCTCAGTGTTGTAAGGCTTTGCTCCATCATCTTTGTTGCATTGACCTCAGGGCTTAATTACGAACATTCAAATACTTTTGTAAAAAGTAAGGAGCCCAGTAAAGTGAACACAGATTTAAATGAAGATTAATTTTTTTAAAAATTATTAAATAAAATTTAATTCCTATAGTGGCTTCAGTGTTGACTTTTGAAATACCATTTTGCTCAGAGAATGATTAAAACACCTTTCACTTAGTCTAATTCTCCTATTTACTTTAATCAGAGCTAAACAAATTTTTAATTCTTAGTTGGTGTATTTTTTTTCAATCCAGATTTACCTTTTGCACTTTCAGTACGTTTTCTCTATTTTTTTTCTGACTCAAAATTACAAGGAAAAACTAGTGTAAACCATTACTTCTTACAAACAATAACTTTGCCTCTGATCACTGTACCATGAACCTCATTTGAAGTGGTGTTGTAAAGAACAAGATATTGAGTTCTACAGATGGCTGAAAATGCTTCTGAGGGATTTCTTAGATGGTGGCAAAGACAGGGTGGAGGTTGGGTGCACGATCATTTTTCTAGGGCCTCCAATTTTGGACTGTTAAAGAACTCAATCAATGCAATCCTAGAGCAACCCCAGGGATGTTTTAATTCAAAGCAGACACCGGTAGGCTGCTTTAAAACGAACCTCATCTAAATAAGATTTTAGGCATGTTCAGTGCTATTTGCAGACGCCTTCAGAGGTAAGATCTCAGGCAAAGAGCTCCTCTCTGTGAAGTGGATTGATTCAGCAAGCAAAGCAGCCTAAGGTACAGCTTCTATCCAACTCTTGGCTCTGGGATTGAGGGATTATTTGATGTTTGAGGGACTATTTAAATGTTTGAGGAACTATTCTGAGGTCAGCACAAAGTATGACAGCCAGGTCACAGGATTTGAGGATGCCTCCCATCCATAAGCTGAAGGACAAGATTGCAGGCAGATTAAATGCTGACGAGGGTGTAACACCATCTGTAATGCTTTCAGACAGAAATAGCTTCCCTAGTTGACCAAGAATGCAAAGTAAGCTCACATCTGACTGAAATGAACTGCGTGGATGTGCTCTAAAAAGCTTTTTGTGGGAGGGGAAAGACAACAGGGAGAGGAAGTGACTAGCTCCAAGTTTGTCACTGAGATGGGGTGATGACCTGCATATCTGCTTTGTTCATTTTGGAGAGAGCAGGAATTGAGAGTGGTTCTGCTTTCATGCTAAAAAGCCAGCTGAGAATGCTTTGCAGAAGAAGCAAGTCATAGCGAAGTCAAAGGCTGTGCCCAAGTTTACTGTCACAGGACAGTGGTAGAGCTGGAAAACTAAGAGCCCTGGTGTCCCCATCTGCCTCCTTTGTTTCTACCATGTGCCAAAAGGTAATCATAACATCTTACGTTGCTCTGGGAAGGTCAAATTTATGACAACTCTGGATATGGAACATGAGGTCTCCTCCGTTGAGATATTCCATCACAAAAAAGAGATTTTCCTAGAGAATGAGATAACACAAATATTAGGGGTGGGGAAGAGAAAAATAAAATCACTCAAAAAGAGGAAGGAAAATATTAGAGTCAGAGTTTTCGGTAGAAAGCAGCTTATCTTTCAAGTTTCTAACTTCTACTCTTTGTTCTCTAAGCCTATACTCACCCTCATTGCTTTAATGTCTATAAACAGCATTAACAAACATTGTGAAGCCACATAATAAATGGCTGCTGCCATTACTTTTTACCAGTAGAACTCAAGGATCACTAGAAGGGGATAAGCAACTTTGCAGCACTTGTACAATGGAAGGACAGATAGACAAGCTTCCTGGGGGACTGATGGAAGAGGAAGAAGCAAATCCCAGGTCTCCTCTGGTCCCCAGCCCAATGCATAATCCACTCAGTGAAGTGATCTCAAGTTAGTGTTACCTGCATGCCCACACATCTTTTATTGATGAACACGGCTCTGGCCCTTTCGAGTTACTAGAGACACTGGCCAAATGCAGTTATCTGATCTAAGCACATGCTTGATTTGAAACCTGGGAGCTGTTACATTAAATAAGATAGGACTTGCTAGTGGCAATACTCATGAACTACTCATATTTCTGGATGATCATTGGGTACTTAGATGCTAGAGAAAACTGAGATAATATCAAGTCTTTGTTCCCCTACCAGGGCAGTGGAAAACTCTCCTCTTGGTACATAAGAGTGATGAGGGAGATCTCTGTATTGAACAAATGGCAGAAAAGATCATCTGGGTTTCCTTTCCCATCTTTGGTGTATGCCATACTGATCCCCTCCCTGCCTTCACCACCAGGCCCACACAAAAGCTGCAGGGCAATTTCCTCAAGTTGGCTTGAAGCATAATGTACCATATATAACAATGGTGGCCATGGCCCTTAGCCCAAGTTCAAACCATGAAACTTTTTTTTAATTCAAGCCAATCCTTCCACACTTAAGTGTACCTATAAAGCAAGAAGGTCTCTGTTTTCTGGAAAGAATGTATCTGTGCAATGAGTTATGCCCCCAGTTTAAACGTTTGTTTCAGTAATCTCAGCTTCTGTAGATAAATGCATGAATAAAATAAAATGGATGTGGTATTTTCTCTGTTCATTAAACATCTGAAGTCAGTTATCTCCAAGCCATGCAAAAGTTTATAAATATCCTCCTTATGTTGTCTAGTGCCCATCATAAATTTTATTCTTGGGGGGGGGGGGGGGGAATCTTTTGACTTATACTTCTAACGCTTGAAGGAATGTAAGCATCTCTGGCAGCAAACCAAGAGCTGGCTATTAAAAAAGAAACAACAAAAACAGAAAATAAACACAACAGCACCACAGTGCTTTTTCTTTTCAAACAACATCTGTCTGCTCTAATTTGTGCAATTTCTTTAGCCAGATCCTTTTAATTACAGTACTCTTGTTTAAAAGGAAGTCTGGCTGGAAACTCTACCTGTCATCCATGAAGTGCAGGGCAAGATCTACCCTCCCAAGGTAAGAATTTAAATTTTCCCAATAAACCATATGGGTGCATATTTTCACTTTGAAGGTCTTGCATCTGCAGAGGTGTGTGCACATAAGTCAGCTTCAATAAGTAAGAAGACCAAATGGAAATAGGCAATTTAGTACAGAAATGCATAAATCTTGGAAGAAACGTGAATTCAGGAGCCAGTAAAGGAAAACAGCTGAACAGATATTTTTTGTGGAGGTACACAAGGCAATGATGAGGATCAACAGCCGTGTGTATCACACTGGGACAGGAGAAATCATATGGGTTTTTGAATGGGCCAGATTGAGCATTGGTGCTCTGGGAAGGAGAAAAACTCTGGGTTTAATTGGGAAGTTCACTGATTTTGGCTATACCTTACCACTTGTCTTTAAGCATAAATTTAAGTGCACACTTATTCGGTACAACAAACAGCCATGCTCTGCTTGCTCAAGGATTTGAGCAACCATCTAATGCAGATATTTAATTTAACTGGGAACTCTTACTGCATCCTTCTCCCAAGTTGGAAAACAAAAAGCGGACAGCCTCTCAGATTAATTTGCTTCCAAAGACCATTATATAAACACAGCCAGAGTTGCCTAAAGATATGAAGCTAAGACTACAAACTTGACTTAGACTTAATTACTACTTGAAGTTCATGGCCTACTGAGTGCTATGGATTAGTACATAAATGCTATTGAAAAGAAAGATTGTGGATTAGTACACAAATGCTGCTGAAAAGAAAGATGGCAATCCTCCTTGTTTTCTGCCCGGAAACAGGGAGTTCCACTTGCTCTTTACTAAGGTTACTTGTCCACTAAGGCCCATGGAGGAAAATTGCTTGAGATCAGCCCTACATGTGTAATTATGATGAGCAAGAAGTAATCTAGCAGTGCAAGCTGCAACAAATCATTAGAGACACTTCCTAATACTGAGAACTATGAAGCTACAGAACAGCTTAAAAATGGGAAGTGGCAAAAACCATGCTTGAAACCACTGAAAATTCGACAGCTTTCCAGAGGGCAAAGGGTTAGAATGGCACAGAGGACATATTTGCAGACAGGATGCAACCTACACTTCCCCTTGTCCTGGGAAAGTTATCTATTGGCTCCTCTGAAGAGTCTGCTGCCACAAGGCTCTGATATCTGTCAGTGTCTGCAGCAGGCAAGAGTGTGATGATTGGGTATTTCTAAAGAAGTGGCACAATTTTATCATGCCCTTAACCCTGTGATGGCCTCAGGTCAGGAGTGTAAAGAAAAAAAATAGGAATGCTGTCTCTCAGTGTGGAAATCTATGTAGATCTGAAGAGCCCCCCACTTTCACACTATCTGGCTTCCTGGCAAACAGACCACTGGCAGCTTGCTGACCCCACTTGAGATTATCCCTCTGTTGTGAAACACTCAAATCAAACTTCTGATCATTGTTCCAGAGTCACATGATAGAATAAATCTGTTCTTACAGAAGAATTTGAAGCCATCACTTATAACCACAGAGTTCAAGGAGGACTGGCAGGGCATTCCTACACTCCACAGAGGACACTGCCCCAGGGTATTTGGCACCACCCTTAAGAGATCAATATTCCCTACAACTAGGTCATCTGGATGGAGTGACTTATTCTGGAAGTCTTCTCCAAGCAAGTGGAAGAAAAGAAGGCTATTTGGAGTAGTCAACATGGATTCCCCAAGGGAAATCATGTTTGATCAATCTGACAGTCTTCACAGATGTCACGACTGAATGGGTAGATGAGGGGAGCCAGAAGTTGCTGTGTACCTTGACTTCAGCAAAACTTTTGATACTGTCTCTCAGAACATCCTAGTAGGTAAGTCTGGAAGTGTGGGACAGATGGGTGGGCAATTTAGTAACCTGCCTGGTGGATGAGGGAAAGGCTGTTGACATACTCTACCTAGACTTCAGCAAAGCCTTTGATACTGTCTCCCACAGTATTTTCCTGGAGAAGCTAGCAGCCCATGCCTTGGACAGATACACTCTTTGCTGGGTAAAGAACTGGCTGGATGGCCTGGCCTAGAGAGTGGTGGTGAATGGAGTTAAATCCAGCTGGTGACTGGTCATGAGTGCTGTTCCCCAGGTGTCAGTACTGGGCCCTGTCCTCTTCAATAATTTTACTGATGACCTGGATGAGGGCATTGAGTGCATCCTCAGTAAGTTTGCAGATGACACCAAGCTGGCAGGAAGTGTCAATCTACCTGGGGAAATGAAGGCCCTATGGAGGGATCTGGACAGGCTGGATAGCTGGCCTGAGGCCTATGGGATGAATCATAGAATCATAGAATTAGCTAGGTTGGAAAAGACCTACAAGATCATCCAGTCCAACTATCCACCTACCACCAATAACCCCACTAAACGATGTCTCTCAATGCTATATTTAAATGTTTCTTGAACACCTCCAGGGATGGTGACTCAACCACCTCCCCGGGCAGCCCATTCCAGCGCCTGACCACTCTTTCAGAAAAGTAGAATTTCCTAATGTCCAGCCTAAATCTCCCCTGGTGCAACTTGAGGCCATTCCCCCTCGTCCTGTCACTAGTTACAAGAGAGAAGAGGCTGACCCCCAGCACAACCTCCCTTCAGGTAGTTATAGAGAGCAATAAGGTCTCCCCTGAGCCTCCTCTTCTCCAGACTGAAAGTTCATGAAGTTCAGCAAGACCAAGTGTCGGGTCCTTCACTTTGGCCAAAACTACCCCAAGCAATGCTACAGGCTTGTGGCAGAGTGGCTGGAAGACTGTGTAGAGGAAACAGACCAGGGCGTATTGGTTGACACTCAGCTGACCATGAGCCAGCAGTGTGCCCAGGTGGCCCACAAGGCCAATGGCATCCTGGCCATTGTTGCCAGCAGGAGCAGGGAATTGATCATCTCTCTGTACTCAGCCCTGTTGAGGCCGCACCTCAAGTACTGTGTTCAGTTTTGGGCCTCCCACCTCACTACAAGAAAGACACTGAAGCCTTGGAGTGTGTTCAGAAAAGGGCAGAGAAGCTGGTGAGGGGTCTGGAGCACAAGTCTTATGGGGAGCGGCTGAGGGAACTGGGATTGTTCAGTCTGGAGAAGAGGAGGCTCAGGGACACCTGGCCCTGCAAGGTGCTCACCGCTGCTCACATTTGCTCTCTCCTCTCCAGTGTGTGTGCTGTGTGGCTGGGCAGATGTCGACCCAAACATCTGTGGGGGCACATCTTCTGACAGTGGAATTTGTGTCCATGAGTTCTGCTTGGTGAGCTCCCCCAAGGGCTCCTGCCAACTTCCTGACAGGGTTGCTCCTTTCCTTTCTCTCCTAAGGAGAACCTGGTCTTTTCTCTCCTGCAGATTTTTGCCACCATCCGTTGTGAAGAAGGAGCCCCACAGGAAGAAACCGTATGCCTCCCCCTTGCTGCCATCAGATGCAGAGTCAAGCATGCAAACCAGAAGGTAAGGACCTGATTGGAGCAGGGTGTTTTGTACCAGGAGAGGCTCACACCAGCTCAGTCTGGACCCAAAGAAAGCAGTCGTGGCCATTCCAAACAGCTCCAGGACAATGTCCTGCCACAGCAGATGAGTCTTGTTTGCCAGGGGGCTCTGCAGAGCGTGACCCAGCAGTGCCCGCATCCTGTGCCCTGTCCAGAGGCCCGGGGCCGTTTGAGGGGGGTCACCATCAGCTGCACAGAGAGCGGCTGTGAACAATGCTTCCATCTGCCCTGTGCTGCAGATGGGGAATGTGTCACCCAGTTCTTTGGGCAGCACAGGTAAGGGCTGTCGGCAGCAGCCAAGCCAGGGAGGAACCCACAGCGACACCTCCCAGCAGCCTGCCAGAGCCAGAGCAGGGGCCTGGGGCTCCTTCCTGCTCCTCTGCCCATCTTGCAACACTTCCCACCGTAACCGTCCCTTCTTCCACCTTCCCCCAGGTCCTTCTGCTGGGAGCACCGCCCTCAACAGGCAGCAGAGGCAGCTTCAGCACAGGACACCAACTGCTTCATCTGCCTGGAGCCCATGGGGGACACCTTGTCCTGCCACACCATGGTTTGTCCAGTGTGCAAGCACGCCTGGTGCCACCGGTGCTGCTCCTCCTTGGCAGACACCACAGACAGCTGGGAGTGCGACAGCCATGCTGGTGTGGGCACTGGTAAGATGCAAACAGTCGCATGTCCCTGGGAGGGGGCCAGGTGAGGCCTGGCAGCGGGAGCTCAGGGCGGCCCTGTCAGAGTCTCAGCCCCAGGCGGGATGACAGCCTGTCCCAGCTTGGAGCTGCAGGTTCACCTTGCTGACCTTCCTCCCTTCCCTTACAGCCTCCAGAACAAACACAGAGCCCGCTGGCCTCAGCAGTGCAACCAGGAGGGACTGAGGCCATCCCACAGCTCCTCAGTGCCTGAGAACATCAGCTCTGGACCCACCAGCCCAACAGTGTTGGGCCTGTCACAGATGTTCCCAGCTGCCTGAGTACAGTGGCCATCCTGGTGAGCCTGGGACAGAGCTCCGCTCACATTTACATGAAGATCAGGACTCCCCTGAGCAAAGGAGCAGATGGTCACCAGCCCCAGGTGCTGAGAGCAGCTCCCAGACCTCCAACAGACAGAGGGCATCAAGGTCCTCCAGAGATTCCCCAGAGGCTGCTCACAGAATGCATGGGTCAGGCCGGAATGAAGCCACTCCCTGCTACAAGGTCAGGCCTCCAGTTCGTACAGTTGGCCAGAAGACACCGTAGCAGCAGGAGAATGCCAACCCGAGCTGCCCAGAGCAGCGCCCACAGCTCCTCCAAGCCAGAGACAGAGACATAGTTGAGGGATTCCCTGCTGCCTGAACGCAGGAGACAGTCCAGGCAGCAAGGGCAGGCTGACACATGAAGCCATTCCCCAGTGGAACACTGGATTTCAAATTCCCAAAGCCAGCCTTGAGGAGGGCACAGGAGCTGGTGCAGGCAGTGAGGGCCAGCCCAGGCATGAAGCTGCTCCTAGGTCCAACACTGAAGCCAGCGTCCCACAGCCAGTCCTGCAGATGGCGCGGGAGCAGCTGTGTACCATCCCTACGTGCTGGCTCCAGTCCCATGCAGCCAAGTCAGTAAAACTCCCACCACACATATCAGCCAGTTTCATTCTTCTCTTTTTGTCCTGAGGTAGCCAGAGTGAAGAGCCGTGACCATAGGGTTACCTTCTCCCCAGCACCTTCCCAGACCTTCCTCCCCACGACCCGGTTTAGTCAGAGCTGGGTTCAGCCCTGCCAGGCCCAGCATCCAAAAGCCCCATTGGCTGAGGTCACACTGGAGTGGGCAGTTCTGGGATTGCTCCTTGTCTCAGCCCCAGCTGGAAGCACAGCCATCCCCAAACAGTTAGAAATTCCCACCTGGTTCCTAATATGACTCTGTTTGGTCTGTCAGCTTTTTGCTGATGAGTAATTCATATTTGCACTAAAATCTAGAAAAATAAAGGGAATTAATTCCTCCCCTGTTCAGGAAAGGATCAATTCCCAGGACCTGCTGCCCTCCTCAACATCAGTCCCAGAAGGGTGAAACATGAATGCCATCGCTTTGTGGTTCATTGCCATTTAGGGACAGACAGATTTATATATTCAATGCTACTTGAGTTTTGGTTTGGAGTATGAACAGGGATTTCAAGTGAAGATACTTTGTGTTGCAGCTCTACGTTGCAGCCTTCATCACTGTGGGCCTCAATGAATTAGGAAGTGTCTGATGCAATTTAACACTAACTGAGGTCAAAGAATACTCCCCGAGTAGTGTGCTTATTATCCATAACCAGAGTTTCTTAAGCTATCTCTAATCCAGGCTAATCACAGCAGCATAAAGGTAGGTACTGCTTCATGGTCCAAGAGGTTCAGATAACATGAGTGTGGGCACATCTGTACCGTGCTCATGGATGTGGCCTTTGCACATCCTTGGCCCAGGGTACCACAATGCTGATTTTAATATTTTGTCTCTGCACAGCAGCCTCAATCAGTTTTAGATGCCATAATTATCAAATGCCCCCCTCCCCCCCCCCCCCCCCCCCCCCCCCCCCCAGGTTCATGTGGAAAAGGTAGATGCAATTTCATGGATCCACTTCCTGAGAGGTTGATCACTAAGGGAAGATCTAACATCTAGCATTTACACACTTCACCAAGTTTCCCTATCTCTGTAAAGTGCCCATGGAGAAAGGTGACAAATCCTTGTCTTACCTTGGTCTGAAATGTACAGAAGACATGAGTCAGGAATGGGTGCTCCCATGCTAAGGAGAGGACTCTCTTCTCCACCATTGTACATTCAACATCATCATCCATAAGAACCACATCCTTCTTGAGGGCTTTCACAGCGAAATACTGGTCTGTGTTCTTCAGCTCAGCAAGGAACACCTAGAATGGAAATGGCTGCTCAGAAAAACCAACACTCTTCTCTCTGAGCTGGCAACAACAGCTGTGGAAGCTGAGCGAGATGGTCAGAAATGCAGCACCAAGCAGAAAATTTTGCATGGGAAAATGGCTCTGAGGAATGTACAAGTGTAGACCTTAAAAAGTTGCTATTTAAGTCCTGATTCTGTCACGAAGACTGTGCAGACTTTGAATTTGTTCCCCACATCCAGAACAATTTTATGAAGCTGAACTCTGAGGAAAGATGAGTTGCTGGTAATTACAAGAACATGAGCTACATGCTCATATGGACAGGACATGTCAGAGAGCTGAGCACTCCTGACAACAGAAACCAACTTTATGCAAATGCTCATGAGACACATTTCCTGTTTTCTGACTTTAACAAATCACAGAATATGGCTTTGTCAGCATGTGAAATGCAAATGCCTTGCACCAGATCCTCAATAGATGTAAACTGATGTCCACCAGTAGTAGTTGGACTGATTACATCTCCTTCCTGCCTATCAGCGAGAGGTGTGAGCAGACAGCCCAGGTCCCCTGTGGTTCTACAGGACTCCTCTGATAAAAGTAAAACACACTGCACAGGAGCTTAGGACCTCTGTTGTTACGGGCAGGGAAACTTAGACACAGAGCAGCAGAAAATTGATTCTAGAGACCACAAAGCAAAGCAGCCTCTGCTGGAAAGCAGTGCCAGTTGTGATCTTCATGTTAACAGACTGTCAATGCTGTTTCCCATTGTAATTTTACTATTTTTCATTCTCATGAATAAATATCTAAGATTCATCGAAGAGACATTTGAAGTTCACTACCAGACACTATTTGCTGAATTAGCTCAGACGTGTTTTGACCCTGACAAAGGTTTTATTTACCCTTTTGGCTACTCTTGTATTTCACTCTGTAGCATTAGACAGAGCATAGAGCCTCCTTCTGTCTCTACAGTGAATGACCAGAAATGCTAACAGTGTTGATGCTGCAGGGACCCTTTTAACTCTCCTTTCTGTGCAGGGCATTGCTTTTCCAAGGAAATCAGGGAGCACAACATAAGTGTGACTTATCCTGTGACTTCCAAGACACAGGTAGGCGATGATGGACTTGATGCAGGGGGAGATTCACTATGGCTATGGCCCTCAGTCTCCCCAGGTCCATGCAGAAGTGGAGAAGACTTCCAAGCATGGAGATCTGTGTATCTTGTTCTCTTTGTGGACAAGTGAGAGTCACTCCAAATAAATGAAAGCATCAGGAGTGATACCTACATGGGAAACCTGTGGGAGAACTGTGCTGCAGAAAGGTACAAGCTAGCCCTTCCCCTCCATGGCCACATATTGTATGGCAGAGAAATGCAGATTCTTGGCTTCTCAACTTGACAAGCCCCTCATCTAGTGAGACCTGTTTTGAGCAGGAGTTGGATTAGATGACCTCTGGAAAAACCCTTCTTTTGATTACGAAAACTTCTGTGACATCTATGCTGTTGAGACCAGGTTAGTCTGGGCTGTGCAGTTTGGAGCTTTGTGGCTTAGTTTTAACTCACATGTCTCAGCTGTGCTTCACATACAAAGTGCAGACATGCCAAGTGCTTTCAAGTATGCAAAGTCAACACAACAGATATTTCCCCAGTTTCAGATTTGGCTGCAGCAATTGCTCGAGTTCACTTAGCAAAAAGCAGGCTTTCTTTAAGGCAGTTTCCACCCTGGAAAGGTTTGCGTTCTAAGCAATGTGATACATAATTATACTCATTCTCCCTACTGGCTGTGAAAACACAATGAAGAGTTCCTTTGAAATTACTTTGTGCAGTTCTGCGTTGGCACTGAATAACACGAGTCCACTTCCAGGAGACATCTGCATGAAGGAGGAACAATCAACCATTCATCAAGATTAATGAATCTACTGAAAACAGGTGGCCCTTGTTTCAAAAGCACAAATTCTTGGCTGTTGTGAAATTTGCTTTATGCTCCAGCACAGATCAGAGATGGGAAAAAGGAGTTAGCATTCCCAGCTGGACTTGCTGCTCTGGAGAAGGGAGGTGATCCACACTCACCTTTTCAGCTAAAGATTCTGCCTCCTGCCAAGATGGCTAAGCTAACCTGATAGGCATAGCTGCATGAAGAGGAACAGCAAAGAGATCACAGCCTCCTAATGCTTACCTTGCCGAAGCTGCCCTTTCCCAACATCTTGTGCAGGACAAAATCTTCAATGGTTAGTTTCAGCTGCACACGGTCCTCTTGCTGCTCCAGGAGCTGTTTTCCTCCTAGGTCTGTCTCTATTAGAGACTCTCTCTTCATTGTGCCCTCCACTGGAGTCTCCCAGGAGATGCCCTGTGGCTCTGCAACACACATCAAAGCATTCAAATAAACCCTGGGAAGTAAGGAGAAAATCCCCAGAACTCTTGAGAGGTATTTTGAATAGTTTTGGAAAGATCTTTTCAGATATATGGAAATGTGGTGGCCAGATCAAGTGAGTAGATTGTCTCTGCTCGCATACAGCTTTCTCTCCAGAGGAAATTTTGCTTCAACATAACTCCATCTTCTTCAGTGGCATTATTCCCACTTTATGAACTCCTTCATCTGTCCTGCTTCATGGTAGGAAAACATGACCAAATCTTTCATTTCTGTCAGTCTTTGCTCTTCATTCCTTCTTGCTGGTTGCTGTTATGATAAGATCACATTTCTTCTGAGACCTCTTCAAGACCCTTGGCAAAACTAGTGTGTGAAACAAATGGGACGGCATCTTCACATTGGGTCCCTGCTCTGGTTATGGAGCCTTAATGAAATATTCCAGCTGTCCTGGAGAGGAATTACTAACAGTTTCTTCAATACTTAATTCCCTCGCATGTTTGTGAAATTCCAAGAGGGCTTGTCCCTTGCTGGTTTTTATCCCATTCACTCAAATGCATGTACTTGCTGTACTTGCTGTGCTGTCCTAAATTGCTGAACAAGAACACTAATCATCAGACAGACTCACACGTTAACCAGATGTGAACAATCCATTTGGGCTTTACTAGTTCACACTGACTCATTCACTTCTACTTGTAGCCCACAGAAAATGAACACCATTAATTTTCTCTTAGGGGCCAAATGGAATAGAGAGTACCTCCATTTCAGGTTGGATATTAGGAAAAATCCCTTCTCTGAAAGAGTGGTCAAGTGCTGGAATGGGCTGCCCAGAGAGGTGGCTGAGTCACTGTCCCTGTAGGTGTTCAAGAAACGTTTGGATGTTGTACTAAGCGACATGGTTTAGTGGGAAAATATTGGTGGTAGGTGGATGGTTGGACTAGATGATCTTGGAGGTCTTTTCCAACCTTGGTGATTCTATGATCCTATGAAAATCAGATTCTGAGTCTTGATAGCCTTGTGCTGTATGGTATAAAACCCAGAGCACTGGTGTAATATGGCTCCGCTTTAACAAGAACCCTCTGGTATTTTACTCTAGGGTCAATTTCTGAGTAGTTTCAGGATATTATCTCCACACACGGCAGTATGTTTTTTTGCATTGAGAAAGAGATTGATGGTGGGGCATAGGCCTTCATCTCTAGTTAGGATTAGAGCTAAGGATCTACCATTCCAGCCCTTCCTTGGTTTAAGTATTAATTCACTTGTACTTCCCTTTTTTCCCTCCCCTTTCTGGTAGATGTATTTTGAAGCTTGTGGGAGTCTGCAAGAACGTTGCAGTTTCAGAACAGTGCTCCATGAACCATGAAGCTGAAGCACGTCTGAAATGACCTTCTATATGGGACACATAAATTTAATGAAAGATGGTGACATTTTTGATCCTAAAATCCAGAGTTCTCTGACCTGAGCACAAAGTCTTTCCAGGACTTTAATTTTCCTTCCAGGCCACTGAGCCCTCAGTAGCTTTGTCTAAGTTCTGCTTATCAATGCTCACCCCCAACTTCTCATTTACCTTCCTAAATCTCTGCTCTTGGATCACAGAGGGCAGCAAAAACTTGATCATTTTTTGGGTGAATGGAGATCTGTCAATGGTTTTCAAAGGGATTGGATATCAACTCCTACCTAAAAATCTGAAATCAGAAAGAGAATTGGCCATAATGACCAAAAGGACTCTGAACCTCCTGTTTCAAGGTTGGTTTCTCTTTAAATTTCCCATATATTATGGTTTATGAGTCCCAGGAGAAGAATAAACACATTATTGCTGGTGGAGGTATGAGGTGTGCTGAAGTACCGTGTCACAATGAGAGTTTAGGGACTAGCTGGATGAGTAGTGGTTGGCATCTTATGTCCCTAAAGGCTGGAGCACTCATTGGGAAAATGCATATTTACAGAGAGGAAAAGAATCTTTGAGCTCTAGGGTCTCTGCTTAGCCCGAGTGATGTGGCTGGGAGGAGTTATAGATACCCAGGGATGAGAAAAGATATGTCTTGCTCTAAGTGGGAAAGATACATGAAAGATTAATTGGCTAATAAATTTCCTAACCTTGCCACCTCCACTTAACTATGTAGAAAGATTAATAAGGCTTGCTGTACCATACCATTAGAGTAAATTACCTTTTTTTCCTGTTGTAGATGCTGGCACTGCCTGAAGAGGTGTCACCTCCCTCACCAGAACTGGGAACCCAATTTCGAGAGGTCCATCCCTGGAGATCTGTTCAGTATCACGCTGACAGCGAGCCTGGGTGACAGAAAACAGCAAATGACTTTTGAGCCAAATGTTATGTTCTGAGCTCCTGTACACTGCTTCCTCTTGAGCGTGACTGTCATAGAAGCCAAGATCTAGAAGAGGTCTGCTTATGAAAAGAGCATCTCTGTACCCATTGTTTAGGGGTTTGATGACCTATAGGAACCCACAAGCTTCATCAAAGCTTCTTATGTGCGTGGGTGTTAACAGGTGTTGGTAAAGCTAATATAGGGATACCTTATTCTGCAGAGTTGTCTGTGTCCCTAACTAACCACACAAAGACCATTTTAACATCTTCCTTCCTAATAGTTTTCTATGAAGGGAAACCTGGCAAAACACTGGAGGCTGGAACATACCGCAGGCTTATCCCTGTACACTGACTGAATGTCACTTTGAGAAACTCCTTGTCCTGGGATGCTGCAGAGAGTAAGAGTTTGTGTGGATCCAGGAGTGATGAATCAGAAGCAGGAAATGGAAATACACTGAAGGTTATTTAAACACTAGAACTCCACCTATGCCTCAAGAAGCTCCCATGACCTACATTTCTGGAAATAAGGAGAGTATTTTAAGGGAAGTACATAGTGTTTGCCTTCTTCACCTCTCACTGGTGACTCAAAGGCACAGAGCAAGGAGCTAGAAAATGGAGAAGAAAAAGCAGAAAAAAAATCCTAGTTGGAAGTTTGGCAACACTACTTATTGCACAAAGTTGAGGACTACATAGAGTTAAATCTGCTACATAGACTCTCAGGAAGTTACAAATGGAAAAACATCTACTATGTTTATAAAGTTGTTGCCTTGAGATATCTGAGGAACCAAAATATGATGGGCGGGGTACTTATAAATTTTATCCCCATTTGAAGCTACTCAAGAGCTAAGAGGCACTCCAAGAATCCTGATTTAGAATGTAAATTTAGATGAGATGTTAGAAAGAAACTCTTTACAATTAAGGCGGTGAGAATCTGGAATATATTTTCCAGAGAAACAGTGGATGCTCTATCTCTGGAAGCGTTCAAGTCTGGGTTGGATGGGGCTTTGGACAATGTGATCTACTGGAAGGCATCCCTGCCCCTGGCAGGGGTGTTGGAACTAGATGGCCTTTATGCTCCCTTTCAACCCATATAATTCTATGATTCTATGTATTATTCTATGAATTCTGAGTGGATTTCTCTTCCATTAACATTGGAGGTAGCCACCTGAACCCACGAAAACTTGTTACCTACAGTGTTCCCCTTAATGCCTTTAAGTCTTGCACTGAGCTAAACACTGGGCAATTGATCTTCCTTTTTCCACATCTCCATGGCTTAAAGTACTTACCTGCTGAGTGCTCCCTATCAGTGCCAGAGCTTCTGCCATTAATTTCTGGTTAACTCCACAAAGGTTTGCTACTTTTGTCTGGCACTTGTGATGGACATTCATGCAGCACGCTGAAAGAAAGAACAGAGTTGTCAGGACAACAGAGGATTGCTGAGCTGTAAAGGGTTCAGCAACAGGCTGGGGAGGAATATGTGCTGCTGTTTGCCAAGTGTAGAGACCAACCACATGAAGAGAAGAAGGCACCGAGTTGTTCTTTTGTAGCTCTGAGAACTGACTCTTCAGCCTCATGGACCACACGTCCTTCTACAGAACCTCCTCCAAGGATGGTCCTCTTGACCACTCCTTCACCACCCCAATATAATCTCAAACACGTTTCCCAGAGAACTGAGATTTGGCTCTTTAGATTGCATCCCTCCGAAGACAACAGCCTGTTTCCATACTCAGCCCAGGAACTCACCATCACACTTCAGCCCTTGCCGTGCAAGGCCCCAGAGCAGCGTGCCACAGTGATCACAAAATGTTGGGCTCTTGTAATTGTAGACTTTGAAGCGGTGAGGCATGTCAATCTTGAACCTCTCCTTGTGGAACTGCAACAGAAAAGCCGTGCTGGTGAACCACTTCTGTCCACCTCAGCTCTACATGAAAAACCATCAGTCCTCAAGTTTGTACCACAGAACGTGGAATGTTTACAGCCACTTTATTCTTGATTATGACCATCAGGTAGAAGCTCTAACTTTTAGATGTACATAGCCAAATTTTGGTACATAGTATCTGTCCAATTCAGTGGGGAACTGGGTAATTTAACCCCTGGTTTTGATTTATCCAATCAGATAGCTGTTTGCACCTCAACTGCTCACACAGTTGCCCCTAATGCTCAATGGAAAAACAAGAGTACTTCTCAAAATGATTAATTTAAGCCTGTAACAGATGTCTACATTTGTTTTTATTAATTGCTCTTTGGAAAAGCCTGTTTTTCTTCTTTTTGTATATAGGGAGTTAAAATAGATAACAAAGGTAGATGTGATTATCTACACTAGAGATGTCAGAAGACAGGTGAGATGATTCTCATCTCTAAAGACTGTAGAAAGAGAACAAGTATTAGGAACTGGATTAAAACAGAAGCTGTAGAACACAATTAAGAGAAAGAAGGTAACTGTTAAGTCAAGAGTTTAAGTTCTGCTTTTGCCCACCAAAAAGAAGCCTTATTACAAACTGATACAAGAAAAAATAAATTAATAATGAGGATGCTAGATCTTCCTCTAGGTGGTTTGGAAATCTCATATGACACATAGTGTGATATTAAAGTACTGCTCTAAAAATTCAGTGTGATATCCTGCCTAACACATGATAGTGAAGAATTTCCTCTAAGTGATTCTCCACCTCTTGTCCATGACTTCCCCCTGAGCTATACTTCATACATCAGAGAAATGTCAGTCCTCTTTCAACAATTGATTATTCAGTGGCTGCATTTGAGTAAATCACAAGTAGGAGTTAATAAAACCAGAGCACATACAAAAACCAAAGCATGCAGATCAGATCACATCCCTTTTAGTTCAGTCACATACTTTGCTTCATCTAAAGCTCTTATACAGCTGTATAGGGGAGATCTAAATGACACTTAAGTGTTTTAAAAGCAACCAAGTAGTAGTACATACCATTGTTTCTCTGCTATTTACTGCTGATCCTGTACACTTGGCTATTACTTTATCAATGCACTTCTTATGAATGGCAGCATTACATTCTGAAAGAACAAGCGTGTCGTGGCATCAATGCAAAAAATCTCTTAAGAAAGGATCAAATAAATAATACCAACAGAAAAAAATTCTTACGTCTGCATTGGTAGCCTTGTTTATTCAGACCCCTGAAATAAACAGAGAAATGATTAATTCTGAGTTTTCTGAAAGCTTCCACATAAGAAAGGAGAGTAACACTTATGAAAGAAACAGAATAAAACAATCTTGTTTTTTATCATTCTTCAGAGAGTTTCTCTAATCTAAACATCTTCGTTCGCTCTATGTGCCAGCAACTGTGGTTTTCACACCCTTTCCAGCACTTATTCACATACTGAATTTTGCAGTATCTAAATAGCAAAGTAAGCTAATTGCAGATGTCTGTACATTAGGTCAAAAACAAAAATATTTATAAAAAATACACTAAAACATGAAGGGAATTTTCACAGTTGGAATTACAACTGTGAACCACATCCTTGAAGAGATGCAGTAACTCCTGTATTTAGGATGCCGAGGTTGAGGTCCTGCTGCCCTTACTGACAATAAGAACACAGGTATTTCATCTAAGGAGCAGAGCTGCTCCCTCAAGTTGGAAGGGGAAAATGTACGGATCCATTTTCATTTACCACACAAACTCGTGACAGACAGAGCAGAATGTGGGTTGTGGAAAGAAGGTGGCTGTGAACTCATGGCATTTCACATTATGGATTTTGGCCTGTTTGATGGCTCCCCTGCGCTGATGCAAGGAGAAAAAGGCTTCACTCTCGCAGTCAGCTAGGTTCTTCGCATCTAGGGAAAGGAAACAGAAGATTTGTTAGGGTACAATGCCCAGGGCGGGCACTCTGAGAAAATGCAGCTGCTGAAAATACTGAATGTCCGAAACCGATGATTCACTCATGGGAATTAATATTTTTAAGAAATATTTCTTTCTCAAAACCCACACAAGGCTTGTTGGGATATTTTTTTTTGTCTACCATTCCTACAGGGACACTAAAGTTACTTTAAACTTGGGATTTTAATCTTCTTTGAATATTCATAATGCTATTTTGAAATATAGTCCAGAAATTTCCCAAGAAAAGGTAATTTTCAGTTAAATATTACATTCTAACTTTATATAGCACTGAAGGACAATAAAAAATATAAATCACATGGATTTATCTGTCTACAATATATATAATCTATAAATGCACACAAACACACATGTATAGATATGTAGGGAGATATATAAATGGGTACTTAACTGAGTCTTTAATGTGAGTGTGTACATAGGTTGGATATTAGGAAAAATTTCTTCTCAGGAAGAGTGGTGAGGCATTGGCACGGGCTGCCCAGGGAGGGGGTGGAGTCACCATCCCTGGAGGTGCTCAAGAAAAGGGCAGATGTGGCACTGAGGGACATGGGTTAGTGGGCATGGTGGGGTGGGTTGACAGTTGCACTAGATGCTCTTAGAGGTCTTTTCTAACCTTAATGATTCTATGATTCTATGAGATTTGGGAGTAAACAGATGTATGCTCCTAGGATACTCTTTTTAAAATTATTTTTCCTTATCAGCAGTTGCTTTACTGTTTCCCATGTTCGTGTTTAAACTTCTTAAAACAGAAGATAAGCCAACTCTGGTTGGCTTATGCACATGCCCATATCTACAAATCTAGATATGCAAACAGTACCTGAATTTCAATTTCTTTCTTGATTTAACTGTGTTTTATACAGGAAGTTACTTAGATATTCTGTGGAAACTAGCCCCCTGCCCTATCTGGTGGTTATCCTGCTCTTTCTAACACTAATACAACTTGTATTTTCTATGCTTTGTAATATGTTCCTGAAAATGGAAGGTCCCTTCTACATATCTACAACCCACAGTTTCATCTTGTATCTGTGAAAGACAGCAAGAACTTTGGCATCAAAGACAGGAGAACATGACCGAGCATTTTGGTTGCCACCCATTTCCTCCAACAAAACAACACAAAACAAAACAAAACACGTTTCGCATTGACATTGAATTCAGCAGGTGGGATTCAGTCCTCAGTGAAGATATGTAAACAAATGTGTGTCATACTGTGCAGGATGACTATGCCACTGCTACATGTCTGTGGAGATCTAGCTGGTGCAGACAATGGAGCCTAGTGAATGAATGACTCAGCTCACTGTGCAGCAAGCACCTGCATCTGATCAGATGAATCACTCTCTAGGTTCCTGTTTTGCCTTGATTGCTCTTGATTTTAGGCACACAACTTACATGTCTATTTAGGTGTTGTCAGCTGTAAGTTGTATCCTACGCTTTGTGGCTGCATTAGAACGCACACCATGGTACACACTCTATGCATGTGTACATGCGCTATGATTTGAAAGGGAACCAGCTCCTTATGTAACTATTCTTACTTTGTATAATGAGAAAACATATCATTTCAGTGGCAAAACAGCCAGAAATTTGCCTTGCAAATCACAGAGGAATATATTCACCCCCACCATCCAACAGGAATTACATTTCTGAAGTGTTCATTTCAAAACACCACGATAGTTCCTATGAATAAATCAGTAGTAAAGCCATCATTGCTTACAGTGAATACACCATCACTGCCCAGCATAACCAGAAATCACATCTATCAATTAACAAACAAAATCACTTGCCACTGATTTCCAGGAAGTATCTTGCATTCATCAGCATTCGCCCCTGAGGCTTCAGTTCTAGCTGGTTGTGATAAGTGAAAAACAAGAAAAAAAGAGAAGTGTGATCATTATAGAGCAATTCAAAGAAGCAACTAATTACTTCATATGGCTCAAGCTACCTCTAATTCCCAGGGGAATTAATGAATGGTACTAATTATTTGGTTGCTCATACTGCTATGGGAGAATACGGAGAGGTAGCATCAACTGTAGAGAGACAAGGCTAGATCACCTCTTATCAAAACTGAATGATAAAACCAATAAATGCGACTAAAACAGAGATAACAGGCAAGTTTTAAGACAGTATATCAGGGCCAGCACATCTACAGAGACAACTTGTCATTCCCTGTGGATTACGCAAGGGGAAAGTGAGAGAACCTCTGAAAGCCCAGTATCATCAGACAGGTGCTTAAAAGAATGCTGAAATATTTAGAAACTTGGGTCTGCAATTCTAACATTCATTACAGTCAATATGAGTGATGCTACAGACTTTCTCAGGTGTTTTGGAGTCTTCCTATTGAGTCTCAAAATTCCCATCTATTCCAATCTTCATGCATATGTGCCTGTTTTAAATCCAGACCAATCTGTTTGGAAAGCTTTCAAATGTTTCTTCAGCCTGAGAACCAGAACAGTGCCTTCCCCACACACCTAGGTTACTTCTGCTCCTTACAGGTGAAGCAGTGCCATTGCACAGAAAAGTAAGAAAGGTGTTATTTTCTCCCCTCTCTTCTTCACAAAGCTACAGCCTTTCAGATCTGTGATTCTTTGGGTTGGAGTGATCCTGAGCAGGACATTCCAGTTTTCTGTTTGAGTCCTATGCATCTTAATTCCTTCCAAGATATGTGCTAAAAGTGCAGCTCTCTATCAAATCTTGCCCTTAAGTCTTTTAAGTAGGCAAGGCATTTTTGACATTTCTGCTGTCTGTTTAACCTAAGCAGCTCAGCTTGGGAACTAGCAGGAGAAACAAAACAAAAAACAATTCCAGGAAATCAGTTTATCTCCAAATGTCTTTCTACTTTATTGTTATTCATGGCATGGCAACAGGATAATACACTAAAGACTTTTATCAACAGCTTTCTTGCTTGGACTGTCAGGGAATACAACCTTACATTTAGCAACCTTATGAAGGCTGTTACTTCCAATTTACTCTACTATAACTCTGGTGATTTTGAAGGAGTTCCTCTGCCATAGTTCTGAAGTCAGGCAGCTGTGAATCAGTTCCTCGATATTAGATTAAATTTTTAAAGCTGTTTCCCCAGAGCACATAGAATAATTCACATTTAGCTACTCAATTACCAGTTTTCCCCAGTGAGTTTAGTAAGTGAAGAGTAGTATGTGGGCACAGCTCACGTGAAACAGAATCCTTGCAAAGAGAGAGCACATGTTTCAATATAACAGCAGCAGGTAATATAAATGTGCTATGCTCTTTTTGCTGATATGCATGGAAGCTTTTCCTTCAAGTCAAATGCAAGCAGGCTCAAAACGTTATTCCTTGGATGTTGATGACACTCTGGCATGGACACAAGGCATTCCCCCACCCCACTGCAGCTCCCCATCACATGCTGCAAGAGGAGATAACATTGCTCACCCATATTTCTGTCTTCCCATTGCTCTTTTTGCACCTCTCCGCCAGCACCTTGAGTTCCACTGTGGTCTCTGAAACCATTTCTGCACTTTTATCCTTGACGACGATGTGCATGACCCTGCCGTTGTTGATGTGGGCATCAAAAGTGCTGTTCCAGGGTGGGTACATGGTGGGTTTCTTCTGCACGTACACTTGGCCATTTTCTGTCAACAAGAAGTGGTTTGGATTGAGTGGGCTTGCTTCTCATTTGCACTAAGGCCACCACTCTACAGTCCCTAAGACACATTTGTGTTAACTACCCACTTCAAGGTCTTTCTGCAGGCTGGATGGGTAATGGATCATGTTAGAGCATCTTAGGAAATTACTGTGTGAAGTGAAACCTGGGAAGGGTTTCATCTCACTTAAGGTGTTTACAATACGTATGTCCATATCTGTCTTATCTGAATATTGGCTGCCTTCAGAGCCAGTGAAAGGAATTTAGTCACTATAAATCAATAACTACCTTGCAAACCTGCAAGCATATCCATAGCAATGTAGAGCTGTCAACCTAGTAGGCCTTTCTTCATCTCTTCATGCATCCATTCCTCTTCTTTCACGACACATCTTAAAATGGCGTAAGGAGTCTCTGAGCCCTAGCGTGAGCTGGCAAAGAATCATCTCTCTACTTTTCTGTGTCAAATTAAAGAGTCTCAGTGAGAAATCAGGGATTTTTGAGGCAAATTTTAGAGAACCTCAGTCTGAGCTGAATCCATCTTCATCTGTTAAGTGGGGTTGACGTTTCATGCATGAAGATTTAGACAGTTTAGATAAGGGCAACAAAGATGATTAAGAGCCTGGAACATCTCCTGTATGAGGAAAGGCTGAGAGAGCTGGAACTCTTCAGCCTGGCGCAGGCCGAGAGGGGGATGTCATAACTCTTTATAAATATCTTAAGTTCTGGAGTCAAGTTGATGGGGGTGGACTCTTTTCAGTGGCGCACAGTACTAGACCAAGGGGCTAGAGGCAGAAACTAGAACACAGGACGTTCTGCACTAATGCAAGGAAGAACTTCTTTATTGTTGGAGTGATGGAGCACTGGAGCAGGCTGCCCAAAGAGGCTGTGGAGTCTCCTTCTCTGGAGATACTGAAGATGCATCTGGATGCCTTCCTGTGTGATCTTCTGTAGGGAACCTGCTCTGGCAGAGAGGTTGGACTCTATGATCTCTAGAGGTCCCTTCCAACCCCTACAATTCTGTGATATATTAAGCTCATTGTTCACACGCTTAACTTATTTCCATCAGGCTTGCAAAGAGGTATTCCAAACACTCTTTCAACAAAAGCAGCTGAGATAGGACATAAAAAATGCAATGAAGAGCAGAAATCTCAGTACGGACTACTATTTCCTTGTCACCTCAGCAAGCCACTCCAAGAGCAATAAACACCCTGCTTGCAAAACAAGTGTTTTGGTTTGCACTGCACTCCAGAATGTACTGCTCAAACAAACAAACCCTGGAATGAAATGAACTGGCCAATACAAGGGATCAGACGTACATCTGACATCTGTGGAGTCCTGCCAAGGTTTAATCTAACTCTGGGCTCCCAAAGAATGAAATAGCATCTGTCTTTCTGGGGAGCACTTCCCACTGTAGCTGGGACTGCTTTTCCTACAGGCCTGCTGAGTTCGGACACAGAGCAGGATCTTCCACAAAGCAAATGTCACCAAGACAGGTGGCAAAATGGCACTGGGCCAGCTGGCTTGAGAAGGAAGAAGCCATTTTTAAAGGGCAGATTCTTTTATACCTCAGTGGTGCCTATAATCTATGGAATAGTTTTTTCTATTTTTTAGTTTTTTCTATTTTTTTTCTATTATTTTTTGTCATGGCCAGTCAACATGAGGCAGCCTTTGGCATATACTCAAAATGAGGGCCAAACTCTCTTTTTTAGGAACCAGGCGTACTTATCATCTATCACTGCTCTTTTGTGAAGAAACAAACAAAAAAACTATCCTCTTCTCTTACTTTCTTAGTGCTACAGTTGGTGTTTGCAATTTATAACAGGACTTTGCCACAGCAGAGACATCAGCCAAAAGAGTTCCAGGACAGATAGTGCATGAATTTGGGATTGAATCTATGATGAACGAACTGAGATTGTTCAGTCTGGAGAAAAGAAGGCTCAGGAGAGGCCTTATGACTCTCTACAACTGCCTAAAAGAAGGTTGTGGTGAGGTTGGTGTTGGCCTCCTCTCCTGGGTTAACAGCGTTAGGATGAGAGGTGATGTTCTTAAGTTGTGCCAAGAGAGGTTCAGACTGGATATGAGAAGAGCTTTCTTCTCAGAAAGACTGATGAGGTATTGGCATAGGCTGTGCAGGGAGGTGGTGGAGTTCCTGGAGGTGTTGAAGAAATGTGGAGATGTAGCTCTGAGGGACATGGGTTAGTGGGCATGGTGGGGATGGGTTGATGGTTGGACTGGATGATCTTAGAGAGCTTTTCCAACCTTAATGATTCTATGATTCTATTCCATGTATTCAGCTCTGTGTTTAGGCATGTTCTGCCCTGCATTCTGCCCTCTCTGTTATGCGCCAATCATTTGCTGTGGAGTTTTACTGGCCATGTAGCAGAGAACATGGCTCGGTGTCAGGGTTGTTTGTATGTCTTACATGCTTCGCAGCTGATACACTTCTGTTCCCTGTGTATGTTACTTTTGCCAAAATTTGCATACCAGAGCATCAAAATACGAATGTTTTGAATTTCATTTCTGTTGAGCCACAGATTTGCTGCAAACTCAGGGAACTGGAGAGTAAACAGTGAACAAAAAAAACCAAAGCAACAAACCAGGGAGGCAGCTATTTCAGATATTCTCAGCTAACATTTGACCTGTGACCCTCAATGCCTTTTGCTTCTTTGAGCCTGACAGAGCAACTCCTTGGGATGGTCATGTTGAGATAATTTCTGGCATTTCTGGGCTTACGTCACTGTATATCAGACACGTACCTCTGAGCAAACTGAACTGCCCCAAAGTCAGCAGATAGCACTGGGCGTTTCCAAAGTGTGATTCACCAGATCCATTCTAGGTGTATTCCTTAAGAAGAAATGAATCCCATCACCAAAATCCCTGTTTGCTCCCCTGGGCTACAATTCAACGGTAGCCAACTTGCATAGGTATTGATATCCTCATAGAAGGCTGGAAGTAGGGGAGACATATCCCACCATGGCCTCACCTTGGCTTAGTCACCTTAAGAAGAGGTTAGACGTCAACATGATTGGATGGGGTCCGGGGCAATCTGATCTAGTACTTGATTGCTTAGCAGCTGGCAACCTGCCTGTGGCAGGGAGTTGGAACTTGATGATTGTTTAGGGTCCTTCCAACCCAAGCCATTCTATGATTCTAATATTCAGACACCCTCTACCAGCAGCAAATTAAGAGCAATACCTCCTAGGGGTGATTCTGAGATGAATTAATCACGGGAAGTTCCTGCTGCTATCAATGACATGATGAATGGTGGCACTGAGTGACATGGTGCAGTGGGCACAGTGGTGATGGGTCTACGGTTGGACTAGATGATCTTAGTGGTCTTTTCCAACCTTAACAATTCTATGAGGACTAGCAATTAAATCCTCTGGCTGCTCCAGAGTGCTCTGAGCAGCTGCCAGAAAATTGCAATTACACCTCAACTAACAGAAATCTTTTCACAGGATGATGTCATTGTTCCTGTATTTCATTCTCGTTAATGAAAAAAAGTTCTTCCAAATACATTTTTTTTTTCATTTCTCATTGGTAGGGCATTATTATTATTTTTATTATTACTACTATTATTAAATGTTCTCCACAGCACAGAAATTATATCCATTACTTTGTATATTTTTTCATTAGATGCCAAAAAACACTTTCAGCTCCAAGACAAATAAATATAGGTCTGTTCTCCCCAAACTGACTTTATTCACTTTTGAACTGGCAGAGGCTTCAGTTTGAGTTATGACTCTTTCAAAGGTCTCATTAAAGCAAACAGCCAAACCGAGCACAGAGCTGAAATAGATCATATTTTCAGTAAAAAGTGAGATTTTAGCGATAGCTTATCATGCAGTATTTTCTTTCCTTCTGAATTTACCAGACACCACATCTTCCAGAATCATTGCAAGTGTAATTTCAACAAAGCAAGAGTTCGATGTTATAAATGCTAACTTTTTTAAAACAGTGAAATACTGAATCATTTAAAAATTCCAAAATTTATTGTTTAAACTACTTCAACACTCCCTGGAGGTTTGAGACATAGGGTTTTTCAAATAATAAAAAGGGCTTTCTGAGTTGATCTAACTTTTAAAAGAATCACAGAAGTCAAGCTAGGAATTTATTAAAGATTTAAGATAAATAACAGCCAGCATAAGAAATTCCCTAACACTGAAGGTCTTGATGTCCATGGCTGTTGAAAAGCAGAAGTAAAGAACATTTCATCCTCTCACTAAGACTATGTATAAGACTATGCATAAGACTAAGACACGCATAAGACATGTAAGAAATCTTTTCCCAAGGAGGATGTATCAGCACTGCTCAATTATGAAAAGTGCATAACAATCTGTATATCCAGACAGAAAAAATAGCTTAGTATAAGGTTTCAGCTTCAAATATTTCAGGGAGCACATCAATTACACAGAGACATTAACTCTCTCTGCAAAGTCTGGGGATGTTTGAGAGCTTTTATTTAATGGTGGAAGACGTTGGGTCTGTCAGTTCCTCAGAAAATGTAATAAATAAGGACAGCTCTTCCAGGATATTTCTAGGACACCCAGATTTTATCTGTCTGAAATCCCAACTGACAAAACAACAACAGCTGCTTGTACAAAAGTGAAGCTGAGTACAGCACAGCTCATCAGCTGTGTCACATGCTGGGACTCAACCCAGTTGATAAAACTCTTGCACTGAAGACAGAGACTTCGTTAAGGACCATCTTAAAATCAGATTTTCTTGCACACAGTGCTGAATCCAACCTTGCCCTGTGTATAGCCACAAAAAGCACTTCATAAACCCTTACAAAGATCTACCATGTGCTTCCCACACACCAGTAATGGCACAGTAAGGCACACGTTTTCTACAAAAGCTCACATGCACATTTAAAAACTCCCCACTTACCTGACTCCACGGCTTCTTTAACTATCACAGCACAGTAAGGGTTAATCACCTCCCCTTGGGATGGCAGGTAAGGGCCACTGTCATAGTTGGATAAACCAATACGCAGGAAGGGAGACATGACAAGTCCTGTGTCAAACAAAAGACAAGGCAATATTTGGGAAGAGTCTAAAAATTCACTTGGTTTTAAACCAGCCTCTTATCTCCCCCAGCCAGGAGTACACCAGCCGTTAGTTATCCATCCAGCTGAAGACTCTCTGACTTCCTCCACTGTCCCACGAGATGACAGACTGACCAAGTGCTGCTGAATGTGCGCAGTGTAATGTAATGTGTCTGTCAGCGTAAGCACAGAGCTGAACTCATCGCAAGCCTGGGAAGACCCACGATAGCAGCTCTGAGGACTAGTGACTCGACATCAGCTGTCAGAAATTAGAACAATACACAGAAGCCAAATCAGGGCTTTCTTGGCTGGGGTAACCTTTGCTGTAATTTACGTTGAGTCATGCATTCATGAAGCTGTATGCTATGTGAATAGAAAGGGTTTGGGGAATATAAGGCTGTTGGAAGCCTGAAAGTTGAACATGAAACCGTGAAATAACTGCATACTATTTATATACAGCATGGAAATAACCCTAGGCTTCCAACTGCCTGGGTGCTGACCCATATTCATTAGTGAAGCTATAAAGAGAAAATTCAGCTCGTATGAACCATACTGTGTGGAAGGTGGAGCAAAAAAAAAAAAAAAAAAGGGATCTCAGGATAATTTTAGGCGCAGCTATAAACAGAAAGACATAAAAGCAAGATGCCAGGAAACACAAAGCCTTTGGGTTGGTCTTCTCTGCAGGCTCTTTGAGAGCTTCCACTGAGAAGATTTAATGAATCCAGCAATAACTAACTGCTGTAGATGTTGGTCATCTTTGTGCCATCTGGACCCAAGGATGAGCATTTACCACTCAACTTCTGTGTAAACTTCTAAGCACGTTATTCTCGGCTCCCCTTCCAGCCAGTGGAGTGCAAGGGACGCTTTGAACTTCACTGTAGATGTCCATGCTTTGGACCGCCAAAGTTAAATAAACTACCAGCAGCTGTTACCTGCCAAATATTTTGTTCAGCTACAACAGTAAAAAATTGAACAATATGTGGAGTGACATGCAGCCCAAGCCCCTTCTGCCTTTTACATATGAGATGCTCCATCCCAAGGATAGCTTCTCTAGCCTCACATATCAGACAATCAACATTCATTGCTGGGAATGATGTTTTCTTACCTGTATATGGTATTTACTGATATATAGATTCAGTCTTTGGTTAGAGAGGCTTCTCTGGTCATCACAGTTGAGGACAACATGGAAAGGATTTTCTCGGATGAAAGAATGAGGGTAAGAGTTCCTCTAGCTTGGCTGACTTTAAATCTTCGACTCTCTGTTCGGAGAGACAGGAGACAGGACCATCAAGGAGAGAGGAAAACTTGAGAAAACAAGATGTAGTCTTTTCCTTGAGTGTCTTCTCTCTTACCTAGCAGTGCGGAGTGATGAGTTTCCATCAGTGCCAATGCAAAAGTCCAGGGCAACAGTAAAAGTCAGAACAACTTCTTAGCCATAGATGTCCCTGTTCATTGAAGGCATGTTGGACTAAATTACCCTGAATGGTCCCTTCCAACTCAAAATGATTCTATGATTCTATGAACTTTGTGTTAGTGCATGGCCAAGTCTCAGCAGGTTTTTGTTTCACTTGCCTCTTGGATATGATGAGATCTTCTCCTTATTCCTGTTTTATAAAATGAAGACAAAGAGCTACAGTTAGCACTGGGACTGAACCACCAACTATTCTGTCCTGAATAATCACAAGCGTTGAGCACTCTAACTGCCACACTTTCTGAGACTTTTGCAAACAGGTGTCTGCAGCAAACTGTAGTTATTCTCTGACAACAATTTGAGAAGGGGAGGCTTTGCAGGTGGTTCCCTATTTTTTTTACCTTACACAAGGACAATCCATGTACTAACAACACATGAAGATTCTCCTTCCCACATGATCTCTCTGAAGAGTATCGCAGACACACATTAACCAAGTGCCTGATGAACTTTCTCTGGAAGACACTTTAATTTAGATATTCAAGTACAGGTAGCTCTATGAGGAGGGACATTTGTGACACTGCACAGTAGTACAATAAATGGACTATGAATAGTCCATGGCATAAAGGCTGAAATTTCACAGAATCACAGAATTGTAGGGGTTGGAAGGAACCTCTAGAGATCATTGAGTCCAACCCCACTGCCAAAGCAGGCTCCCTACAGCAGGTTGCACAGGTAGCATCCAGGTGGGTCTTGAACATCCCCAGAGAAGGAGACTCCACAACCTCCCCAGGCAGCCTGTTCCAGTGCTCCCTCACCCTCACCGTGAAGAAGTTCCTTCGCATATTGGTGCGGAACTTCCTATGCTCAAATTTATGGCTGTTTCCCCTTGTCCTGTCCTCCACTCCTGACCACTGCAAAGAAGTTGGCCATGTTCCTTTGTCTCCCACACATAACATAATTATAAACATTAATAAGATCCCCTCTGAGTCTTCTTTTCTCAAGGCTGAACAGACCCAGGTCACCCAGCCTTTCCTTTCCTCATAGGAAAGATGCTGCAGGCCCTTTGTCATCCTTGTGGCCCTCCGCTAGACTCTTTCCAGGAGATCCCTGTCTTTTTTCTACTGGGGAGCCCAGAACTGGACACGGTACTCCAGGTGAGGCCTGACCAGGGAGGATAGTAGAGTAGAGGGGGAGGATCACCTCCCTCGACCTGCTGGCCATGCTCCTTTTAATGCACTCCAGGTTGCCATTGGCCTTCTTGGCCAGCAGGGCACACTGCTGGTTCGTGGCCAACCTGTTGTCCACCAGGACCCCTAGGTCCCTCTCTGCAGAGCTCCTCTCCAGCAGGTCATTCCCCAACCTGTACTGGTTCATGTGGTTGTTCCTCCCTAGGTGCAAGACTCTACACTTACACATTTCTGCCTGGATTGACAGAAGCACAGAAATCTGATAAAATTAGGTTGGAAAAAGTCTCTAGAACAGGAATATACATACATATATATATACATGTGTGTACATACATGTTCATTTTCTGCAATTATTTAGCCATTTCCTTTGTTTCAAAAAATAAGAAGCCTACTTAGTCTAAAGGCAAAAGGAAAACCAAATCAAGGGGTCTCCAGCAGCAGGAGGGAAATCCAGACACCTGCATAATGCCTTTATGTGTGCAAGGAGATGCGTTTTCTCTGCCTCTTCCCATGCTCTGCTAACATTTCTAGTGACTGCTGGCCAACAGAAGATGGCATATCCTCTTTCAGTTCCCCAGTTCCCATACCCTTGGTTTTATGAATCTGTTGTTCCATTGGTGGGACCAGGAGGAAGTGCTGGTCAGGACTTGCAAAAGACTTATAAAGCTCACCTTGAAAACTCAGGGTGTTCATCAGAATTACTAGTCAATATGTTGCATCAGAATTACTAGTCAATATGTTGGGCATCTCAGAACACTAGCATTAATAAAGGAAGCCAAAGGTTTTTTGATTACTCCTTGGCACTTATACGCTTGGCTATTGGACCAAGTACTAGGGAAACGAAATAAGGGTTAAAACTTTTAGCCTCGTATTCAACAAATTTCCATGAAGTAAATGTAATTACAGTGTAGTTAAAATCGTGAAGACACCTTGTCCTACCAAATACTAATACAATCACTACAAAAACTGAAGTTTAGATGTGCTACGTAGTACATGTTCAGATCTGTGGATCTGGTCCCTAAATAGTGACATTTAAAACCCAGCCTCCCAGTGCAATATGTCATGTTGGTTCTGTACTCAGGCACGTCTTGAACAGGTTCCTGAAGAGATTCTGGTTTCTCTTCCAACCTTAGAGATACTCAATAGTTGTTCAGACGTGGTCCTGGGCTACAGTGTCCAGGAGGCTCTGCCTGTGCACCGGTGTTGGACAAGATGACCCTCAGAGCTCTGTTCCAGTCTCAAATCATCTGCAATTCTGTGAAACCATAGGTGGGAAAGATCTCACTTAATCCTAGATGTCCATGGCAATGGTGTCTCCATGTGAACAGTTATCTGGCCTCCTGACAAAGGAACAGAGAGAAACTGGCACCCAGATGGTGAATTGGACTCATTTTAGATCCCTCTTTTGTGTATGCTGAATCTCATTTTCATCTTTGAGAGCAAAGGGTGCTGACTGGGTACAATCAGTTCACATGTAACGCTTCCATTGCAGAGATGTATTTTTGATCATGTTTCCCAAGCCATTAAAACTTTCAAAAATTCCATTGCACTGTATCAGATCTGCAAGAGTTGTGTTAGGATTTCACACAAACTAGGCTATATTACATGAGATGTGCAGTAGCCACCGTGAAACAGGCAAGCATTTCCTCCCAGCTGCAAAGCATGTAGGTTTGGCTCACTCAGTGCTAGCTCTAGGAAACCAACAGCTGCTCATACAAGCCTTGCAAAAGCTGGCTAAAACCTGGCTAAACCCAGAATTTAGTGTTGTACCAGCCTTGTGTGAGTGCTCTGCCCTGGAGTTAATTTCTTCACTCTGCCTAATAAATCAGACAGATAATCAGCTTCCTGCTCCTCTCTCGTTGTCTTTCCTGAAACCTCCTTGGCTTTGGGCCAAACATCTGTTTTCCAGGTCATCTCTCCAGCATTTGCCACTACAGAAATGCTACTTGGCTCAAATCCACTGCCATAAACAATTAAGGAATGACACACTCAGCTCCAGCAACAGCTCACTGTAATAGCAGCAGTTTAATTTAACACTAGAAACAGCTGCAGTAGGTATAGAGAGTGTCTGCTTAACTTCCCAGTGGAAAGGAGGATACTCTAAGGTATCTGAAAATTAAGGATGAAATGCATCCTTTAATAAAGGGCCACCTGCAACCTCTCCTCCAATAAAAAACCAAATGCAGCTTATTTGATTTTCAGCATACACCCTCCTTCATTGGCATAAGGGAGTTATGCTCACTCTGGAGAACAATCCAACATATGGAAATCCTTCCTGGATGATATTAGGAAGTAATAAAGTCCTTAATATCCTCAATTAATTGTGGTTAAGGAGAGAGGAAGAACTGAGCTGCTGCTCAAAGTCAGCAGAACTGTACTGAAGACAACCGCTTATAGAAGGATTGATGCTTCTGTGTTTCACTGAATGAAAATGGATGCACATGTGATGCAGAAAACAGATGGCAATTTACTGAATGAGGACCAACTGAAAGAGAAAGGGAAATATTTCCACATTTGAGAAGTTGGTTTCCTAATGTTGTCACACTCTCATTTTCTATATGTCAGAGGGTATAATTTCAGCTCTTTACTCTTTCTGAGGCAAAGCTGTGCATACCAAATCAATTCATTATCTGGGGATCAGTATCCCCAAGAGAGAAAGAAACCAGGAAAGACAGATGAAGGGTATGAACTTTCCCCCAACTCCTGACAGGCATCTTCCAACCAAAAAAACAGATCCTTACCCTGCAAAGATCTGTTTGTATGGATGGTGGAGACCTGAACATCAGTATGACTTAATACACCTCGTGGTCTTCTTGCAGCTTTCAAGAAGTGTCCATATGAGTGATACAAGATTGGATACCAACACTGATGGCTAGGGTCTCTGCTTCTGTCCCCTGACTCCTGATATCCCACAGCCCATGTGTACAACCAGGAACAGGCATACAGAATTGTAGAATCGTTAGGGTTGGAAAAGACCACTAAGAGCATCTAGTGCAACTGTCAACCCACCCCACCATGCCCACTAAACTATGTCCCTCAGTGCCACATCTGCTCTTTTCTTGAACACCTCCAAGGACAGTGACTCCACCACCTCCCTGGGCAGCCTGTACCATTGCACCATCACTCTTCCTGAGAAAATAACTAACTCCTCCAACTGAATTTTGTTTTGGGTGCCTGTACCACCTGTTATTTCAGTGGAGATAAAAACAGCCTGTTTGTAAAGGAAGAAGTTCAGAAACCCTCTGGGTGGCACTCAGAGCTTCTCACACTTTTCTTTTACAATGGTGTGGGTCAGGGGAGGAGGAGGAAAGGGAGGGGAATTTGTGTAGATGTTGAATTTCCCTTCTCTCCAAAGTCAGCCACTCCATTTGCAGCCAGGCTCACAAAGGTAGTGGAGGGAGAGGACAAGAGAAGGCAGAGGTATCAGTCTCTAATTGAGCTGGTACAGTAGCAGACTCTTGGCAACTAACAAGCCTCCCAAAACTTCATGGAACAACTTGATTTCAGCATAGAGGTGATGCTCTCCAGGAGAACCCTTCCCGATGGTTTGCAGACACAGTAGAATCAGGCTGAGCATTTATTCTGCCATTTAGAAATGAGGCTTCTAGATTTTTCTGGGGCCCACGGCAGGCACGGGAATGGGGGATTTCCCCTTAAATGTCTGTGGGCCATCTTGTGATACTGTATTTAGAGCAAGCTGAGTGTATCAGTGACTAGTCTCCTATATATAGCATTCAGACATGGCTGTTTGGACACTACTGAACTCATGTGGTTTCCTCCTGTTGCATTTGTTGTGCACAAGTCAAGACAGGAGCCTCAGGTCTATTTTCAGACCTTAGAAGTGATTTAGCTAAGGTGGAGTTAATGTGGGTGAACAGATTTATAGCTGTTTAAAGGTTGGTTTTCATCCATCTGGGGAAATCACAGAAAACAGGAGGATGCTAGTAGTGCCAATGGTCATCCACAGATTCTAGGATGGGATCTACAACACTTGAAGCAGATACTTGTCCAGATGGACCTTAAAAACAGGAAGTTTGTGCTTTCTTATCCTTAGGTTGCCACTTAACAATTGTAGTAAATGCACCTAAACACAGGGTGTGTACAGCTTTCCACCCCATCTCAGAGTGCAGGTTCTCATACTTCCTCCAACACTCTTTCAGCTATCTGTGTAGGGTATGGGACCAGGGACCAGGTTTCTCTAAAAGTGGCCCTTCTCTTTTTCTGTACTTGACAAGTGAGTTTGCAGCTGGATCCATTTCCTGACCCAACTAACCCTGCGGATCTGCAGATGCAGGGAACTGCACGAAGTAGGAATGCCATAATGGGAAGTCATGCAGCAACTGCACGTTGGTAGGGATAAACAGGCTGGGAAACTTGGGCTTCTCTGTTACATCCACATGAATATATGCAGACAACTGTAGTGCTCATCACTCCAGCTCCCATCTTATCCATTAAAGAGGTTTAAGTACTTGTAGGATGTCATAAAATGGTAGAATGTCTTGGGTTGGAAGGGACCTCAAAGATCATCAAGTTCCAACTCTCCTGCCATGGGCAGGGTTGCCAGCCACTAAATCAGGCATTAAATGTGCTTCATGCTATCCTGGAGAAGACATCTAAAATAAGTTAGGCTGACTCCATCCTGGTATCATTATTTCCCCACTAGCCAGAATCACTACACCTACCTCAAAGAAGCTCAAAATCAGAAAGTCCTACTGCTGATGTTCTAATGTCCAGAGAAAAGGACCCAGACCTTATGGCTTGATCTAGGAGCAGGTGCATTCATGCCAAACAGCTATGATAGCTTGAAAGAGCAATGAAATATAGCTGGGTGGGGACCCCACACTTCCTGCTTGGCTGGGGCCAAAACCACCACTCTGAAAGTGACACTAAAAATGGAGAGAGGGTTGAGAGGGACACTCCTCATCACCTCTTAATTTTATTTGTATAAAAAGACCCGACTCTCCCATCAAAAGGACAATTCAGGAGAAAACATGAATTTCTCTCTCTGGAGAGGCAAGATTTTAAAAGCTAAAACCCTTGTTATTTCTGTAAACAGGAAAGAGAAGCAGAGCAGACTCACCAAAAAGAAAAAGCCAAACCTCTATTGGAATATTCTCCTGTCCTTGAAGCTAGGTCATAACCCATTAACCCCCGCTTTAGTGAAACTTTATCATGCATGCTCTTGAAACAAAGCAAACTTGCCCCCTCACCTGCCCCACAGGAAAGAGACACAACTATTCATTTGACTCTTTGGTACATATTTTCATGTTTTGTGAATTATTTTTTCTTTTGGATGCAGATTATTAAAAGCAAGTTGTTGGTTTTGCTTTTTTATTTTCCTAGAGGGCTTCTGATTAATTTAATTTCCAGCATCACTCAATTTCTGGAACATTTGAGTCATACAAACTCCAAAGAACACTTGAAAAATAATTATCCCCATTGTATTTATTTACAGCTTTTAATTCTGTATTCTCTTTCAGGCTCTAGCTGTCTTCTAAGACATATAGGCCAAACTTGAAATGACAGTACCTAGTTTTTCCAACAGCGCACACAGAACATTTTCAAGGAGCTATTAAGTATAACAAAGGAAATAAAGATATCTTGAGCTGAGATGTAGCTGCAATATCTCCTTTTCTTTGCATTTTTGTTTGTTAGCCCAGCAGTTCATGTAATATTTTGAGACACCAGTTATCAGACTTCTTGCTGTGTATTTTTATTTGCCTTTGTGTTTTTAAATGACACAATTAAAGTTTGCCCCAAATACTTCACCATCTTGCCACTAATGCTCTGAACAGAACTTCCTGCCAGCCTGCACCTCTTTTTCACTTTCTTTCCATTAAAATAAATATAAAATTTAAAAAAGTTTAGAGGAAGAGGAAGGGTCAAAATGGTACATATTAACATCATTCCTTCTGCAGGCACGGTTTCATGCCTAGGCTTAACCCTGTTCAGCAGTAGAGGCATTTAATATTTTTATTTAATCTGGAAACCTTATAAATGAATTTAGACCTAGACTCATGGAAATACTGGACTGGAAAAGAGCGTTTTGCTCATCTCTCTGCCTCCTGGCAGACTATGTCTACATCATCCTTGATGTATCTCTCTGGCCATCTGTCCGAATGAAGCTACTTGAGTGCCTGATATTACCACATATTCCTCAAAAATATGGCCAAATTAAACACAGAGGAACCTCAGACTGCAAATGGAATTTTTGTCAAACAACCACACCTTACTTGTGGGCGGCACAAAGGATTTAGGATACCTATTTAGGAAATTAATTTTGATCTAGGATGGTTTATTTTATCTCTGGAGCTTGCTCTATTATTTTAAGGTGAATTAGTGTTTTCTTTCTGCTCTTTTCCAGCATCGGGCATTTCTTGTCAGGTTCAGCAGACAAAAATTGCAAGCAGCCACCTGACTGCCAGAAGACTACATTTCAGGCACACTAACAACTTGAACATTACTCCCCTGAGCTCTCAGCACAGCTTACACTTTACAATTAGCACCAGTATGGGTATTTCAAACAATTCAGCCTTCTCCACATCCTTGCATTTTCAAGTTTACTCTGCTAAATACCCTAAAAGCAGAAATACCTCTTTCATGACAGAAGCTCTGCAGCTCCTGCCTTCCTTCTCTGCTCCATCAATCTCTGACACAATGGTTTCACTGAAATCACCCCCACTGAGTCCTTTCTTTCCATCGATTTCAGGACTCTTCTCTGTAGATGTCATATTTATGCCCTCTTTTGTCAAGACAACTACAAGACCAACCTCTGTGACTTTCCCACTCTAAATGACTTGGGACTCCAGATATCTTTTTATAGAAGCTTTGACACATGGCCTGGGTTGAAAAGGACCTTAAAGATCATCTAGTTTCAACCCCCTTGCTGTGGGCAGGGTTGCCAAGCACTAGACCAGGCTGCCCAGAGCCACATCCTCGCTTCCTCAGTCATAGTAGGGCCCAGTTTAAACTATTTCTATTTAAATAAGGTAGTTCTGGATCCAGTTAGGCTGGAAGCTCTCTTCCCACAGGCAGTTTGATGTCCTTTCCTCATCATCAGAATCTCATGGGTATTCCTGAGAGACTTTCCATCTCTCTCCATATCTTTCCACCCTATTTATCATTGACCCCCCAGTTTCTTTCTGTGTAACTTTCTTTAGTTATTTCCCTGACCAGGGGGAATGCAGTGTTCTGACTGGGATACGCAGTGGGTGGAAGAATGCAATACAAAGTTCAGCCAAAATTCATTTTAGCCCAAACTGATGAGAATCAGAGGGTTTGTGTACTTTTTCTTTCTTTCGTCCTTCCTTTTGTTCTTTTTCCATAAATCATGTCCTGGCTGCTAAAGCAAAATTTCATGCATTCAGCTTCATGCAATGTGAAGAGGGAAACCAATTCCCTTCTCACAGAATCACAGAAACACAGAACTGTAGGGGCTGGAAGGGACCTCTAGAGATCATTGAGTCCAACCCCACTGCCAAAGCAGGCTCCTTACAGCAGGTTGCACAGGTAGGCGTCCAGGCAGGTCTTGAACGTCTCCAGAGAAGGAGACTCCACAACCTCCCCAGGCAGCCTGTTCCAGTGCTCCCTCACCCTCACCGTGAAGAAGTTCTTATGCACATTTGTGTGGAACTTCCTATGCTCAAGTTTATGGCTGTTTCCCCTTGTCCTGTCCTCCACTCCTGACCACTGCAAAGAAGTTGGCCATGTTCCTTTGTCTCCCACACATAACATAATTATAA